>NW_024713692.1:0-31192 GCF_018991925.1 Homarus americanus
CCAACACTCCCAGGTACACCTCAGACACTCCCAGGTTCACCTGCAGCACTCCCAAGTGCACCTCTCAGCACTCACCAGGCACACCCCTGACACTCCCTGGCACACCCTGACACTCCCAGGTGCACTGCTGACACTCCCAGGCACACCCTGACACTCCCAGGTGCCTCAGACACTCCTAGGTACACCTCAGACACTCCCAGGTACACCTGTGACACTCCCACACACCTCCGAACCTCCAGTACACAGTGCTTGCTCCCAGGTACACCATGACACTGCCAGATACACCTCTGACACTCCATGTACACCTCTGACACTTCAGGTACACGTCAGACACTCCCAGGTACACCTCTGACACTCTCAGAACTACCTCTACCTCTCCCAGGTACACCCCAACCTCTGAGTCCACACCACTGCTTGCTGAATACACCTCGACACTCCATGTACACCTCAGACACTTCCGTGCCACCTCAGACACTCCCAGGTACACCTCTGACACTGCCAGGTACACCGCTGTCACTCCCAGGTACACCCCTGACACTCCCAGTTACAACCCTGACACTCCCATGTACACCTCTGACAATCCCAGGTACACCTCAGACACTCCCAGGTACACCTCTGACACTCCCAGGTACCAGCTGACACTCCCAGGTACACCGCTGACTCTGGCAGATACACCTCTGACACTCATGTACACCTCAGACACTTCCCCGATGACACCTCAGACACTCCCAGGTACACCTCAGACCTCCCAGGTACACCTCTGCGCTGCCAGGTACACCGCTGTCCTCCCAGGTACACCCCTGACACTCCCAGTTACAACCCCTGACGCTCCCATGTCACCTCTGACAATCCCAGTACACATCAGACCTCCCAGGTACCTCTGACACTCCCAGGTACACCATGACACTCCCAGGTACACTACTGACACTCCCTGGTACCTCCCTGACACTCCCAGGTACACCAATGACATTCCCAGGTACCTCTGACACTCCCAGGTACACCTCAGACACTCCCAGGTCCACCCCTGATACTCGCAGGTACACCTCTGACACTCCCAGGTACCTCTGGCCTCCCAGGTACACCTCCAAGCACTCCCAGGGACACCTCAGACACTCCAGGTACACCACTGACACTCTCCAGGAACACCTCTGACACTCCCAGGTACACCTCTTACACTCCAAGGTACTCCTCTGACACTCCCAGTGCTCCTCTGACACTCCCAGGTACACCTCGACCTCCCGTTTCACCTCCGACACTCAGTTACAACCTGACCTCAGGCACACCCCTGACCTCCCAGGTACACCTTTGATACTCCCAGGTACACCTCTGACACTTCCAGATACACCTCTGACACTCCCAGATCTATGACACTCCCAGGTACACCTCTGACACTCCCAGGTACACCAGAGACACTACCAGGTACACCTCTGGCCTCCCAGGTACTCCTTTGACGCTCCCAGGTGCTCCTCCGACCTCCAGGAACACCTCTGACACTCCCAGGTACATCTGACACTCCCAGGTACACCGCCCGACCTCCCAGGCACACCTCCAGACACTGCCAGGTACACCTCCAGACACTACCAGGTGCCACCCTGAACACTCCAGGTACACCTCAGACACTCCAGGTACCTGTGACACTCAAGTACACCTCTGACACTCCCAGGTACACCACTGACACTCCCAGGTCCTCCGCTGAAACTGCCAGATACCGCTGACACTGCCAGGTCACCTCCAGACACTACCAGGTACCTCAGACACTCCAGGTACACCATCTGACACTCCCAGATACACCACTGACACTCCTGAGACACCTCTGACCTCCCAGGTACACCTGCCAACCTCCCAGGTACACCTCCCCAGCACCCCAGGTACCTCCGACACTCCCAGGTACACCCCTGACACTCCCAGTTACACCTCTGACACTCCAGGTACACCTCCTGACACTCCCTGGTACACCTTTGACACTCCCAGTTACACCTCTAACACTCCCAGGTACACCAGCCAGCACTCTCCAGGAAAACATGACACTCCCACGTACACCTCTGACACTAACCAGGTACACCTCTGACACTCCCGGGTACACCGCTGTCACTCCCAGGTGCACCCCTGACACTCCCAGGTACACCCCTGACACTCCCAGGTACACCTCAGACACTCCTGGTACACCTCTATCAATCCCAGGTACACCTCTGACACTTCAGGTATACCCCTGACACTCCAGGTACACCAATGACCTCCCAGGTACACCACCTGACCTCCCTGGTACAACTCTGACACTCCCAGGTACTCACTGACATTCCCTGGTACACCTCTGACACTAGGTACACCTCTGACACTCCAAGGTACCCCCTGACTTGCCTTTCACCTCTGACACTCGTAGGTACACCTCTGACACTCCCAGGTACACCTCTGACACTCCCAGGTACCTCAGACACTCCCAGGTACACCTCTGACACTGATCCCTGACACTCCAGGTACACCAGTGGCCTCCCAGGTACACCACTGACACTCCCTGGTACAACTCTGACACTCCCAGGTACTCACTAACATTCCCTGGTACACCTCTGACACACCCAGGTACACCTCCTGACACTCAAGGTACACCCCTGACACTTTCAGGTACACCAATGACACTCGTAGGTACACCATGACCTCCCAGGTACACGCTGACACTCCCAGGTACACCTCAGACACTTCCAGGTGCACCTCAGACACTCAAGTGCACCTCGAGCACTCCCAGGTACACCACTGAAACTTCCAGGTACACCTCTGACCTCCCAGTTACACCAAAGACACTCCCAGGTACACCACTGACACTCGCTGGTACACCTCTGATACTCCCAGGTATGCCTCCTGACACTCCTTGGTACACCGCTGACACTCCCAGGTACCACCCCTGCACTGCCAGATACACCTCTGACACTCCATGTACACCTCAGACCTCCCAGGTACTCCTCTGACACTTCCAGGTACATCTCTGACACTTCCAGGTACACCTCTGACACTCCTAGGTACACCTCTGACACTCCTAGGTGCACCTCTGACACTCCCAGATACACCTCTGACTACTCATGTACACCTCAGACACTTCCAGGTACACCTCAGACACTCCCCAGGTCACCTCAGACACTCCCAGGTACCTCAGACACTGCCAGGTACACCGCTGTCACACCCCACACCCCTGGCACACCACTCACTCCAGGTACACCCCTGACACTCCCCAGGCACACCCCTGACACCCCAGGCACACCCTCTGACATTCCCAGGCACACCTCACACTTCCAGCATACCCCCTGACATTCCCAGGTACACCACAACACCCCAGGTACACCACTGACACTCCTGGTACACCTCTGACATCCCAGGCACTCCACCGACATTCTGCACACCCCTCTGACACACCCCAGGTACACCTCCGACACTCCATGGTACACCCCTGACACTTTCAGGTACACCAATGACACTCGTAGGTAAACCGCTGACACTCCCAGTACACTGCTGACACTCCCAGGCACACCCCTGACACTCCATGCACACCCCACACACTTCCAGGTGCACACCTCAGACACTCCCAGGCACACCGCTGTCAGTCCCAGGTACACCCTGACACTCCCAGTTACACCCCTGACAACCCAGGTCCACCTCTGACAATCCCAGGCACACATCAGACACCTCCCAGGTACACCTCTGACACTCCCAGGTACACCAACGACACCCCAGGTACACTACTGACACTTCCAGGTATACCCTGACACTCCCAGGCACACCAATGACACTCTCAGGTAATCCCTGACATTCCCTGGTACACCTCTGACACACCCAGGTACACCTCTGACACTCCAGTACACCCCTGACACTTTCAGGTACACCAAGACACTCGTAGGTACACCCTGACACTCTCAGGTACACCGCTGACACTCCCAGGTACACCTCAGACACTCCCAGGTACACCGCTGACACTTCCAGGTACACCTCTGACACTCCCAGTTACACCAATGACACCCAGGTACATCACTGACACTCCCTGGTACACCTCTGATACTCCCAGGTATACCTCTGACACTCCTGGTACACCCTGACCACCCAGGTACACCCTGACACTGCCAGATACACCTCCCAAGCCTCCTGTTCTGACACACCAGGTACACCTCTGACACTCCAGGTACACCCCCTGACACTCTCAGGTACCGCTGACACTCCCAGGTACACCGCTGACACTGCCAGATACACCTCTGACACTCCTTGTACACCTCAGACACTCCCAGGTACAACCTCTGACACTTCCAGGTACACCTCTGACACTTCCAGGTACACCTCTGACACTTCCAGGTACACCTCTGACACTCCCAGGTACACCTCTGACACTCCATGCACACCTCAGACACTTCCAGGTACACCTCAGACACTCCCAGGTACACCTCAGACACTCCCAGGTACATCAGTGACACTCCCAGGTACACCTCTGACACTCCCAGGTACCACTTCCGACACTCCCAGGTACACCCCTGACACTCCCAGGTACACCTGTGACACTCCCAGGTACACCTCTGACCTCCCTGGTACTCCTTTTTCACTCCCAGGTACACCTCAAACACTCCCAGGTACACCAATGACACTCTCAGGGCACTTGTGACACTCCCATGTACCTCTGACACTAATGGGTACACCTCGACCTCCCGGGTACACCGCTGTCACTCCCAGGTACACCTGACCTCCCAGGTACACCCCTGACACTCCCAGGTACACCTCAATCCCAGGTACACCTCTGACACTTCAGGTATACCCTGATGTTCCAATTCAATGACACTCCCAGGTACACCACTGACACTCCCTGGTACACCTCTGACACTCCCAGGTACTCCACTGACATTCCCTGGTACACCTCTGACACACCAGGTACACCTCCGACAATCCAAGGTACACGACACTTTCCAGGTACAGCAACCTCGTAGGTACACCGCTGACCTCCCAGGTACACCGCCTGACACTCCCAGGTACACCTCCAGACACTTCCAGTAAACCTCCAGACACTCCCAGGTACACCTCAGACACTCCCAGGTACACCACTGACACTTCCAGGTACACCTCTGACCTCCCAGTTACACCAATGACACTCCCAGGTACACCACGGCACCTCCCTGGTACACCTCCTGACACTCTCAGGTACACCGCTGTCACTCCAGGTACCTCTGACCTCCCAGTTACACCCAGCACTCCAGGTACCTCTGACAATCCCAGTACACCTCTGACACTCCCTGGTACACCTCAGACCTCCCAGGTACACCTCCCACCTCCCAGTTACACCTCCGGCTTCCCAGGTACACCTCTGACCTCCTAGGTACTCCTCTGACGCTCCCTGGTACACCTCTGACACTTCCAGGTATACCACTGACACTTCCAGGTACACCTCTGACACTCCCTGGTACACCTCTCAGCACTCCCAGGTACAACTCTGGCACTTCCAGGTCCACCACTGACACCCTAGGACACCTCCTGACACTCCGGTACACCAATGACACTCCCAGGTACCAACACTCCTGGCACCTCTGACACTCCCAGGTACACCTCCGTCTCCCAGGTACACTCCGTGCTCCCAGGCTGCTCAGACCTCCCTGGTTCTCTGGCCTCCCTGGTTCAGCTCTGACCTCCCTGGTACCTGTGACCTCCCAGGCCACTGTTACACTCCCAGGTACACCTCTGATGCCCAGGTACCTTTGACACTCCAGGTACACCTCCGGTGCTCCCAGGTACACCTCCGATAACGGTACCTCGTCTCCCAGGCACCTTTGACTCCCAGGTACACCAATGACCTCCTGGAACACCTCAGACACTGCCAGGTACCTCAGACACTCAGGTACACCTCCAGATACTCCCAGGTACTGCTCAGACACTCCCAGGTACCTCCAGACACTCCCAGGTTCTGTGACACTCCCAGTGCTACTCTCTGACACTCCACAGGCACCCCTGACCTCCCTGGCACACCCCCAGCCCCAGGCACTGCTGACACTCCCAGGCACACCCCTGACACTCCCGTCGCCTCAGACACTCCCGTTTACCTCAGACACTCCCAGGTGCACCTGTGACACTCCCAGGCAAACCTCTGACCTCCCAGGTACACCGCCCCAACCTCCCAGGTACACCACCACTCCCAGTACCCTGACACTCCAGATACACCTCTGACACTCCACTATACACCTCCTGACCTTCCAGGTACACGTCAGACACTCCCAGGAACACCTCTGACACTCTCAGGACACCTCTGACTCTCCCAGGTACACCTCTGACGCTCCAGGTACCCTTGACACTCCAGGTACACCTCTGACACTCCAGGTACACCTCCCAACCTCCCAGGTACACCTCTGATATTCCCAGGTATGCACCTCAGACACTTCGGTACACCTCAGACACTCCCAGGTACACATAAGACACTCCCAGGTACACCTCGACACTGCCAGGTACACCGCTGTCACTCCCAGGTACACCCCCAGCACTCCCGGTACAACCTAACTCCCATGTACCTCCTGACAATCCCAGAGTACACCTCAGACACTCCCAGGCACACCTCTGACCTCCCAGGTACCTGCTGAAACTCCCAGGTACACGCTGACACTGGCAGATACCTCTGACCTCCATGTACCTTAGACACTTCGGTACCTCAGACACTCCGAGTACCTCAGACACTCCCCAGGTACACCTCTGACACTGCCAGGTACATGTCACTCCCAGGTACACCCCTGACACTCCCAGTTCACCCTGACACCCCCATGTGCACCTCTGACAATCCCAGGTACCTCAGAACACTCCCAGGTACACCTCTGACTCCCAGGTGACACCAGCCAGCCTCCCAGGCACACTACTGACACTCCTGTGCCTCTGACACTCCCAGGTACACCAATGACATTCCCAGGTACCTCTGACTCCCCAGGTACACCTCAGGCCTGCTCCCAGGTACACCCCTGATACTCGCAGGTACCTCTGACACTCCCGTACACACTCTGCACTCCCTGGTACTCCTCCCCAGCCTCCCAGGTACCTCAAACTCAGGGACACCTCAGACCTCCCAGGTTGCACTCTCCAGGAACCTCTGACACTCCCAGGTACACCTCTTACACTCCAAGGTACACCTCCTGACCTCCCAGTACTCTCTGACCTCCCAGGTACCACCTCTGACCTCCCAGGTTCACCTCCGACACTCCAGTTACAACCCGACATCTCAGGCACACCCCTGACTCCCAGTACCTCGTGCTCCCACCTCCTGACACTTCAGATACACCTCTAACACTCCCAGGTACCAATGACACTCCCAGGACACCTCTGACACTCCCAGGTACACCACAGACACTACCAGGTACACCTCTGACACTCCAGGTACTCCTTCCCAGCTCCCAGGTGCTCCTCCGACACTCCCAGGACACCTCTGACACTCCCAGGTACACATCGACACTCCCAGGTACACCGCGCACTCCAGGCACACACCTCAGACCTGCCAGGCCTCAGACCTCCCAGGTACACCTCAGGCACTCCCAGGTACACCTCAAGACACTCCCAGGTACACCTGTGACACTCCCAAGTACACCTCCTGACCTCCCAGGTACACCACTGACACTCCCAGGTCCTCGCTGAAACTGCCAGATACACCTTCACACTGCCAGGTACCTCCAGACACTCCAGGTACACCTCAGACACTCCGGTACACCAACCTCCCAGATACACCACTGACACTCCCTGGGACACCTCTGACACTCCCAGGTACCTATGACACTCCCAGGTACACCTCTGACACCCAGGCCTCCGACCTCCCAGGTACACCCCTGACACTCCCAGTTACACCTCTGCACTCCCAGGTACCTCCTGACACTCCCAGGTACACCTCCGACCTCCCAGGTACACCCCTGGCCTCCCAGTTACCTCTGACACTCCCAGGTACACCAGCCAGCACTCCCAGGTACACCTCTGACCACCCCAGGTGCACCTCGGCCTCCCAGGTCCAATGACCTCTCAGGAACTTGGACCTCCCACGTACACCTCTGACACTAACAGGTACACCTCTGACACTCCAGGTACCGCTGTCACTCCCAGGTACCCCTGACACTCCCAGGTACACCCCTGACACTTCCAGGCCACACCTGGGACACTCCTGGTACCTCTATCAATCCCAGGTACACCTGACACTTCCAGGTACTCCCCCTGGCCTCCAAATCACAAGTGCCCAGGTACCCTGACACTCCCAGGTACACCAATGACACTCCCAGTTACTCCTCTGACATTCCCTGGTACACCTCTGACACACCCAGGTACACCTCCGACATTCCAAGGTACACCCCTGACACTTTCAGGTACTCCAATGACACTCGTAGGTACACCGCTGACACTCCCAGGTACACCGCTGACACTCCCAGGTACACCTCAGACACTTCCAGGTACACCTCAGACACTCCCAGGTACACCTCAGACACTCCCAGGTACACCATTGACACTTCCAGGTACACCTCTGACACTCCCAGTTACACCAATGACACTCCCTGGTACACCACTGACATTCCCTGGTACACCTCTGATACTCCCAGGTATACCTCTGACACTCCCTGGTACACCGCTGACACTCCCAGGTACACCGCTGACACTGCCAGATACACCTGTGACACTCCATGTACACCTCAGACACTCCCAGGTACACCTCTGACACTTCCAGGTATACCTCTGACACTTCCAGGTACACCTCTGACACTCCCAGGTACACCTCTGACACACCCAGGTACACCTCTGACACTCCTTGTACACCTCAGACACTTCCAGGTATACCTCAGACACTCCCAGATACACCGCTGTCACTCCCCAGGTACACCCCTGACAATTCCAGTCACACCCTGATACACCTCTGACAACCCAGGTACACCCCAGACACTCCCAGGTACACCTCTGACACCCCAGGTACACCAATGACACTCCCAGGTACACCACTGACACTCCCTGGTACACCTTGACACTTCCAGGCACACCAATGACACTCCCAGGTACACCTCTGACACTCCCAGGTACACCTCCGACACTCCCAGGTACACCCCTGACACTCCCAGGTACACCTCTGACACTCCCAGGTAAACCTCTGACACTCCCTGGTACTCCTTTGACACTCCCAGATACACATCAAACACTCCCAGGTACACCAATGACACTCTCAGGAACACTTGTGACACTCCCATGTACACCTCTGACATTAACAGGTACACCTCTGACACTCCCGGGTACACCGCTGTCACTCCCAGGTACACCCCTGACACTCCCAGGTACACCCCTGACACTCCCAGGTACACCTCTGACATTCCCAGGTACACCTCTCACACTTCCAGGTATACCCCTGTGTAATGAGACAAAATAAACAGAGAGAGAAGAGGAAGAATATACATATATATAGGAATAGAGAGTAGGGATGTAAAGATAGGAAACTTGGTAGCGTGGCCTGGATGTTATTTGGACAGCGTCACTACGCTTATCTTATCTCGTATGTCAATACACGTATATTACTTCTTAAAGGGACAACTTGTTAAACACCTCTTGATACAATTATTTATTACTTCACTCAATGACATGGACACATTAATATCACTATTATATCGGGGTACTAACACATTATGCTTTACGTTAACTGACTCTCGGACACACCTGAATGAATACACTTCCCACAGTAGGTAACTCACCCTAGGACGTTCTGACAAGACTCACGTGTACCCTGGCGTAGGCCCAGTGAGTGCTGCTGGGCTACCTCCTATGGGAAAGTCTGCTTAGCTGGCGACGCCGTGGTCCGGTCGGGAGGTCTCCCTCCCGACCTGGGGAGGGGACGTGCGTGACTCTGCTTAGTGAACCGAGTGACGACCCGAACGGGAGAGAGATGACAGCAACCAGAATGATAATGATAATGGAATAGGAATCGACCCCCGAATGCCCGTGGACGGGACTGTAGGGCCTTTATATGGGGTCGGCCCAGCCGGCTTCTGACCTCTAACAATTAACACTAAACTGGTTTGATCCGGATAATTGTGTGCAGGTTTGGTCCTGGCCAGGTGTCTTGGCTAGGTGCGGTTGTAGGTCACCGGCTCACGTCATTAGCGGGCAAGGTCAAGTCCCTAGGGTCGACCTGAGGTGTGTCAGCCTGGAATGTGGTGGTACCACGAGGTCTGTGGTGTACTCGCTGTTATATGTGACCTAATTCTGGGCTGTAAGCTTTGGTCTGACAATCACTCATTACACCTGACATTCCCAGGTACACCAATGACACTCCCAGGTACACCACTGACACTCCCTGGTACACCTCTGACACTCCCAGGTACTCCACTGACATTCCCTGGTACACCTCTGACACACCCAGGTACACCTCCGACACTCCATGGTACACCCCTGACACTTTCAGGTACACCAATGACACTCGTAGGTACACCGCTGTCACTCCCAGTTACACCGCTGACACTCCCAGGTACACCTCTGACACTCCATGTAGACCTCACACACTTCCAGGTACACCTCAGACACTCCCAGGTACACCGCTGTCAGTCCCAGGTACACCCCTGACACTCCCAGTTACACCCCTGACAACCCAGGTACACCTCTGACAATCTCAGGTACACCTCAGACACTCCCAGGTACACCGCTGACACCCCCAGGCACACACCACGACACTCCCAGTATACTCTGACACTTCAGGTATTACCCCCTGACCTCCCAGGTACCAGCGACGCTCTCAGGTAATCCACTGACATTTCCTGTGCACCTCGGCACACCCAGGTACCTCCTGACACTCCAAGTTACCCCAACACTTTCAGGCCAACCAAGACACTCATCAGGTACCCGTGACACTCTCAGGTACACCGCCTGACACTCCAGGTACACCTCAGACACTCCCAGGTACCCATGACGACACTCCCAAGTACACCTCGACCTCCCACGGTACACCTCTGATATTCCCAGGTATACCTCAGACACTTTACCTCAGGCACTCCCAGGCACCATAAGACACTCCCAGTTCTCTGACACTGCCAGATTCTGCTGTCACTCCAGGTACACCTGGCCTCCAAGTTCAACCTGACCTCCATCTTCCTGACAATCCCAGGTACACCTCAGACACTCCCAGGTACACCTCTGACACTCCCAGAACAGCTGAAACTCCCAGGTACACCGCTGACACTGCAGATACACCTCTGACACTCCATGTACTAGACACTTCTCAGTACCTCAGACACTCCAGGTCACCTCAGACACCTCCCAGGTACACCTCTGACACTGCCAGGTACACCGCTGTCCTCCCAGGCACACCTGACACTCCAGTTACAACCCTGACACTCCTTGCACCTCTGACAATCCCAGGTACACCTCAGACACTCCCAGGTACACCTCTTCAGCCTCCCAGGTGCCTGTTGCTCCCAGGTACTACCGACATCCCTGGTACACCCTCTGACACTCTCAGGTACACCAATGACATTCCAGGTACACCTCTGACACTCCCAGGTACACCTCAGACCTCCCAGGTACACCCCTGATCTCACCAGGTACACCTCTGAACCTCAGGTACCTCTGACACTCCCACGTGTTCCTCTGACACTCCCAGGTACACCTCAAGCACTCCCAGGGACACCTCAGACCTCCCAGGTACACACCTGACACTCTCAGGAACACCTCTGACCTCCCAGGTACCTCTTACACTCCAAGGTACTCCTCTGACACTCCCATACTCCTCTGACACTCCCAGGTACACCTCTGGCCTCAGTTTCACCTCACACTCCCCAGTTACAACCTGGCACTCTCAAGGCACACCCCTGACCTCCCAGGTACACCTTTGATACTCCCAGGTACACCTCTGACACTTCCAGATACACCTCTAACACTCCCAGGTACACCAATGGCCTCCAGTGCACCTCTGACCTCCCAGGTACACCACAGACACTACCAGTACACCTCCCAACCGCTCCCAGGTACTCCTTGCACGGTCCCAGGTGCTCTCGACACTCAGGAACACCTCTGACACTCCCAGGTACACATCTGACACTCCCAGGTACACCGCTGACACTCCCAGGCACCTCAGACACTGCCAGGTCACACCTCAGACACTCCCAGGTACACCTCAGACACTCCCAGGCACACCTCAGACACTCCCCAGGTACACCTGTGACCTCCCAAGTACACCTCTGACACTCCCAGGCCACCACCTGACACTCCAGGTCCTCCACTGAGCACAGACACACGTGACACTGCCAGGTACCTCAGACACTACCAGGTACACCCTCAGCACTCCAGGGTACACACCAATGACACTCCCAGATACACCACCTGACACTCCTGGGACCTCCTGACCTCCAGGTACACCAATGACACTCCCCAAGGTACACTCTGACACCCCAGGCACCTCAGACACTCCCAGGTACCCCTGACCTCCCAGTTTCCACCTCAGGCACTCCCAGTACACTCTGACACCCCAGGTACACCTCGGCTGCTCCAGGTACACCCCCTAACACTCCCAGTTACACCTCCTGACACTCCCAGGTACACCAATGACCTCCCAGGTACCTCTGACACCCAGGTACACCTCCGGACTACTCCAGGTACACCAATGACCTCTCAGAAAACTTGTGACACTCCCACGTACACCTCTGACACAAACGCATACCTCTGACCTCCCTGGCACCGCTGTCACCCCAGGTACACCCCTGACCTCCCAGGTACCCCCTGACACTTCCAGGTACCTAGGACACTCCTGGTGGGCCTCTATCGATCCCAGGTACCTCTGTGCTTCCAGGTATACCCCTGGCCTCCCCAGGCCTGTGACCTCCCAGGTACACCACCTGACCTCCCTGGTACAACTCTGACACTCCCAGGTACTCCACTAACATTCCTGGTACACCTCTGACACCAGGTGCCTCCTGACACTCAGGTACCTGACACTCAGTGCACCAATGACACTCGTGAGTACACCGCTGACCTCCCAGGTACCCTTGTGCCCAGGTACACCTCAGACCGCTTCCAGGTACCTCCAAGACACTCCAAGGTACACCTCAGACCTTGCTCTAATTTTTGACATACAGGTACCTGCTGGCTTCCCGGATTACCGAACCTCCCAGGTCACACACCACTGACACTCGCTGGTACCTCTCTAGTACTCCCAGGTATCACCTCTGACACTCCTTGTGCCATGACCTCCCAGGTTACTGTGACACGCCAGATACACCTCCCCTGACCACTCCATGTACACCTCAGACACTCTGGGTGCTCCTCTGGCTTCCAGGTGCACATCTCTGACCTTCAGGTACACCTCTGACACTCCTAAAATTTTTCCTCTGACATTCCTAGGTACACCTCCTGACTTACTCCCAGATACTTTCCTGACCTCCATGTGCACCTCAGACATGCCCAGGTGCACCTCAAGGCACTCCCAGGTACACCTCCAGGCACTCCAGGTACACCTTGAGCACTGCCAGGTACACCGCTGTCACTCCCAGGTACCCTGACCTCCCAGTTACACTTTGACCCCGTACACCCTGCAACAATTCCAGTGCCTGGGCCTCCCAGGTACACCTCTGACACTCCAGGTACTGGCATCCCAGAGTACACCACTGACCTCCTGGTACACCTTGACACTTCCAGGCCACGCAATGACACTCCCCAGGTACCTGCGTTGCTCCCAGTTACACCTCCAAACACTCCCAGGTGCACCTGGCCTCCCAGGCCACACCTCTGATGCTCTCAGGTACACCTCTGACACTCCCTAGTACTCGCTGCTCCCAGGTACCTCAAACCTCCCAGGGCACCTGTTCAGCACTCTCAGGTTTGCTTGTGACACTCCATGTGCACCTCTGACGTGCTGGGTACACCTGGCTGGTGCACGCTGTCACTCCCAGGTACACCTGGCCTCCCAGGTACACCCCTGGCACTCCCAGGTACCTCTCTCTGACTCCCAGGTACACCTCACACTTCAGGTATACCCCTGTGTAATGAGACAAAAAATAAACAGAAACATACATATATATAGGAATAAGTAGGGAGATAGAGCGTGGCCTGGATGTTATTTGGACAGCGATCTTACGCTTATCTTATCTCGTATGTCCAATACACATATTACTTCTTAAAGAGACAACATGCCTTGCCTCTGATACAATTATTACTTCACTCAATGACATGGACACATTAATATCCACTTCATGTATCAGGGGTACTAACACATTATGCTTTACGTTAACGGCTCTCAGACACCTGGACAGATACACTTCCCTGATGGTAACTCACCCTAGACGTTCTGACTGGGCTTCCACTATTGCACCTGGCATGTAGGCCCCGTGGTGCTGCTGGGCCTATCTATGGGAAAGTCTTGCCCGCTGGCGACACGGCGGTCGATGCAGAGTCTCCCTCCCGACCTGGGGAAGAGACGTGCGTGACTTCTGCTTAGTGGCAGGCCGAGTGACGACCAGGCAGGAGAGAGATGACAGCAACCAGAACCAATGTGATGGAATAGGGAATCGACCCCGAATACTTGCCCGTGGACGAGACTGTAGAACCTTTATATGGGGTCATCGGCCTTCTAACCTCTAACAATTAACACTAAACTGGTTTGATCCGGATAATTGTGTGGGTGTGGTCCTGGCCAGGTGTCTTGGCCTGGGTGCGGTTGTAGGTCACCAGCTCACGTCATTAGCAGGCATGAGTCAAGTCCTAAGTCTGACCTGAGGTGTGTCAGCCTGGAATGTGGTGGTACCACAGGTCTGTAATTATCACTAAACTGTTCTCTGTGACTAATTCTGGGCCTGTAGCTTTGGTCTGCAAACAATCACTCATTACACCTGACGTTCCCAGGTACACCAATGACACTCCCAGGTACCACCAACTAGTACACCTCTGACACTCCCAGGTACTCACTGACATTCCCTGGTACACCTCTGACACACAGGTACACCTCCAAGCTTTCATAATTTTTACCCCCCTGACACTTTCAGGTACACCAATGACATACGTAGGTAAACCCTTTGACACTCTGATTACACATGACACTCCAGGCACACACTGACCTCATGTTGCACCTTACACACTTCCAGGTACACCGTGAACACTCCCCCGGTACACCGCTAAGCAAAGTCCCAGGCCACACCCCTGACACTCCCAGTTACACTAAACAACCCAGGTCCACCTCCTGACAATCCCAGGTACACTCAGACACTCCCAGAATTTTCCTGTAAGCACTCCAGGTTGCACCAATGACCTCCCAGGGTACACTACCTGACACTTGGGAGGTGCCCCCTGACCTCCCAGGTACACCAACACTCTCCAGGTAATCCACTGAGCATTCCCTGGTACCTCTGACACACACAGGTACACCTCTGACCTCCAAGGGTACACCCTGACACTTTCAGGTACACCAACACTCGTGGGTACACCATGACACTCTCAGGTCCACCGCCCCGACACTCCCAGGTACCTCAGACACTCCCAGGTACCAGCTGACACTCCCAGGTACACCTCTGACCTCCCAGGTACACCTCTGATATTCCCAGGTATACCTCAGACCTTCCGGTACACCTCGAACCTCCCAGGTACACATAAGACACTCCCAGGTACACCTCTGACACTGCCAGGTACACCGCTTGTCACTCCCAGGTACCCTGACACTCCCAGTTCACAACCTGACACTCCCATGTACACCTCTGACAGTCCCAGGTACACCTCAGACACTCCCGTATGCCTCTGACACTCCCAGAGCACAGCTGAAACTCCCAGGTACACCGCCCAGCACTGGCAGATACACCTCTGACACTCCCATGTTACTAGACACTTCTCAGTACACCTCAGACACTCCCAGGTGCACCTCAGACACTCCCAGGTAACACCTCTCCTGACACTGCCAGGTACACCGCTGTCACTCCCAGGTACACCCCCCTGACACTCCCAGTTACAACCTGACCTCCCCATGTGCACCTCTGACAATCCCAGGTACCTCAGACACTCAGGTACCTCCTGACACTCCCAGGTACACCAGCCAACCTCCCAGGTACTACTGACACTCCCTGGTACACCTCTGGCCTCTCAGGTACACCAGTAACGTTCCCAGGTACACCTCTGACCTCCCCAGGTACACCTCAGACACTCCCAGGTGCACCCTGATGCTCACAGGTGCACCTCTGACACTCCAGGTGCACCTCTGACACTCCCTGGTACTCCTCTGACTTCACTCCCAGGTACACCTCAAGCACTCCCAAGGGACACCTCAGACACTCCCAGGTACACCACAACCTCTCAGGAACACCTCCTGACACTCCCAAGGTACACCTCTTACACTCCAAGGTACTCCTCAGCACTCCCAAGTGCTCCTCTGACACTCAGGTACACCTCTGACCTCCCCAGTTTCACCTCCGGCCTCCCAGTTGCAACCCTGACACTCTCAGGCACACCCCTGACACTCCCAGGTACACCTTTGATACTCCCAGGTACACCTCCTGACACTTCCAGATACACCTCTAACTTGCTCCAGGTACTGTGTTGCTCAGGTACCTCTGACACTCCCAGGTACCACAGACACCTGGGTACCTCCTGACACTCGTTTATCCTTTGACGCTCCCAGATTGCTCCTCCAAACCTCCCAGGTTCCCACCTCCTGACACTCCCAGACCCCGCATCTGACACTCCCAGGTACACCATGACACTCCCAGGCACACCTCCAGACACGCAGGTGCACCTCAGGCTGCTCCCAGGTACACCTCAGACACTCAGGTACACCTCGAACCTCTGGGTGATACACCACTCCTTGACTTGCTCCCAAAGTACCTCTGACACTCCCAGATTTTCACTGACACTCCCAGGTCCTCCGCTGAAACTGCAGATACACCGCTGACACTGCCAGGTACACCTCAGACACTACCAGGTACACCTCAGGCACTCCCGGGTACACCAATGACACTCCCAGATACACCACTGACACTCCTGGGACACCTCTGACCTCCCAGGTACACCAATCAACCTCCCAGGTACCTGCCTCTGACACCCCCAGGTGCCTCCGACCTCCCAGGTACACCCCCTGTTGCTCAGTTACTCCAGCACTCCCAGGTGCCTCCATTTAGATTTTTATCCGACACTCCCAGGTACACACCCCCTGACACTCCCAGTTACACCCCTCACAACACTCCCAGGTACACCAATGACCTCCCCAGGTACACCTCCCCAGCCACCCCCAAGTGCACCTCCAAAACACTCCCAGGTACACCAATGACACTCTCCAGGGAAAAACTTGTGACACTCCCACGTACACCTCTGACACTAACAGGTACCTGCTCAGCACTCCCGGGTACACCGCTGTCACTCCCAGGTACACCCCTGACACTCCAGGTACACCCCCTGACACTTCCAGGTACCAGGCCTCACGTTACCTCTATCAATCCCAAGGTACACCTCTGGCCGCTTCCAGATGCCACCCCTGGCCTCCCCGTGCCTGTGGCCTCCAGGTACACCCCTGACACTCCCTGGTATAACTCTGACACTCTGGGTACTCCCATAACATTCCTGGTACACCTCTGACACCCAGGTGCACCTCTGACACTCCAAGGTACACCCCTGACACTTTCAGGTACACCAATGACACTCGTGGGTACACACGCTGACACTCCCAGGTACACCACTTTGAGCACTCCCAAGGTACACCTCAGACACTTCCAGGTACACCTCAGACACTTAAGGGTACACCTCAGACACTCCCAGGTGCACCACCCCCCTGACACTTCCAGGTACCCCTCGGCCTCCCAGTTTGCACCAAAAAGACACTCCCGTTGCACTGCGACACTCGCTGGTGCACCTCTGATGCTCCAGGTAATACCTCTGACACTCCTTGGTACCGCCCCAGCCTCCCAGGTACACCACTGACACTGTGAATGCACCTCTGAGCACTCCATGTACGCCTCAGGCACTCCCAGGTGCTCCTCAGACACTTCCAGGTACATCTCTGACACTTCCAGGTACACCTCTGACCTCCTGGGTACACCTCCTGACACTCCCTAGGTACACCTCTGGCCTTTCCCAGATACACCTCTGACACTCATCATGCACCTCCAGACACTTCAGGTACACCTCAGACACTCCCAGGTACACCTCAGACACTCCCAGGTACACCTCCAACACTGCCAGGTACACCATGTCACTCCCAGAGTACACCCCATTGCTCCCCAGTTACACCCTGAGCAGCCCCAGATACACACTCTGACAATTCCAGGTACACCTCAGACACTCCCCAGGTGCACCTCTGACACTCCCAGGTGCATAATGACACTCCCGTTGCCTGCTGGCACTCCTGGTACACCTTTGACACTTCCAGGTGCACCAATGACACTCCCAGGTACACCTCTGGCCTCCCGGATTACACCTCCGACACTCCCAGGTGCACCTAGCCTCCAGGCACCTCTGATACTCTCACTGACCTCCCGTGCTCCTTTGACCTCCCAGTGCCTCAAGCACTCCCAGGTACACCAATGACACTCTCAGGAACACTTGTGACACTCCATGTACACCTCTGACATTAACAGGTACACCTCTGACACTTCCGGGTGCACACCGCTGTCACTCCCAGGTACACCCCTGACACTCCCAGGTACACCCCTGACACTCCCAGGTACACCTCTGACATTCCCAGGTACACCTCTCACACTTCCAGGTATACCCTGTTGTAATGAGACAAAATAAACAGAGAGAGAGAGGAAGAATATACATATATATAGGAATGAGAGTAGGGATGTGAATAGGAAACTTGGTAGCGTGGCCTGGATGTTATTTGGACGATCACTACTTATCTTATCTCGTGTGTCAATGCACGTATATTACTTCTTAAAGGGACAACTTGTTAAAACACCTCTTGATACAATTATTTATTACTTCACTCAATGACATGGACACGTGTATCACTATTATATCGGTACTAACACATATGCTTTACGTTAACTGACTCTCAGACACACCTGAATAAGAATACACACTTCCCTGATGGTATTGGCTCACCCTAGGACGTTCTGACAAGACTCACGTGTGCCTGGCGGCAGGCCAGTGAGTGCTGCTGGGCTACACTCCTATGGGAAAGTCTGTAACTAGCGACGCCGTGGTCCGGTCAGGGAGGTCTCCCTCCCGACCTGGGGAGAGAGACGTGCGTGACTCTGCTTAGTGAACCGGTGACGACCAGGCAGGAGAGGGCGACAGCAACCAGAGATGATAATGACAATGGAATAAGATAAACCCCGAATGCCCGTGGACCCGGGACTGGAGACCTTTATATGGGTCGGCCCAGCCTTCTGACCTCTAACAATTAACACTAAACTGGTTTGATCCAGATAATTGTGCAGGTGTGGTCTGGCAAGGTGTCTTAGCTGGAATGCGGTTATGGAGTCACCGGCTCACGTCGTGTGAGCAAGGTCAAGTCCCTAGGGTCGACCTGAGGTGTGTCAACCTGTGGAATGTGGTGTTGAGCCACCACAAGGGTCTGTGGTGTACTCGCTGTTACTCATGTGACTAATTCATGGGCTGTAGCTTTGGTCTGACAATCACTCGTACACCTGAGCATTCCCAGGTACGCAATGACACTCCCAGGTACACCTGACCTCCTGGTACACCTCTGACCTCCAGGTACTCCACTGACATTCCTGGTACACCTCTGAGCACACCCAGGTACCTCCGACACTCCATGGTGCACCCCTGACACTTTCAGGTACACCAGGCCTCGTGGAGTAAACCGCCCAAACACTCGGATTACACCATGACACTCCCAGGCACACCTCCTGACCTCCATGTGCACCTCACACACACTTCCAGTGCCTCAGACCTCCCAGGGTACACCGCTGTCGGTCCCAGGTGCACCTGACACTCCCAGTTACACCCTGACAACCCAGGTCCCTCTGACAATCCCAGGTACACATCAGACACTCCCAGGTACACCTCCTGACACTCCCCAGGCACACCAATGGCTTGCTCCCAGTGCACTACTGACACTTCCCTGGGTATACCCCTGACACTCCCAGGTACACCAATGACCTCCCAGGTACTCCACTGACATTCCTGGTACCTCCTGACACACCAGGTACACCTCTGACACTCAAAGGTACACCCCTGACACTTTCAGGTACACCAATGACACTCGTGGTACACCGCTGACACTCTCCAGGTACACCGCTGACACTCCAGGTACACCTCAGACACTCCCAGGTACACACCCCCTGACACTTCCAGGTACACCCCTGACACTCCAGATTACACCAATGACACATGGTACATCACTGACCTCCCAGGTACACCTCTGATGCTCCCAGGTACACCTCTGACACTCCTGGTACACCGCTGACCTCCCAGGTACACCCTGACACTGCCAGATACACCCTGACACTCCGTAGCCCTCCTGACACACCCAGGTACACCTCTGACACTCAGGTACACCCCTGACACTCTCCAGGTACACCGCTGACACTCAGGTACACCTCTGACACTGCCAGGTACACCTCTGACACTCCCCAGCCACACCTCAGACACTCCCAGGTACAACCTCTGACACTTCCCGTACACCTCTGACACTTCCAGGTGCACCTCTGACACTCCAGGTACACCTCTGACACTCCCAGGTACACCTCTGACACTCCATAGACACACCTCAGACACTTCCAGGTACACCTCGAACCTCCCAGGTACCTCAGACACTCCCAGGTACATCAGTGACACTCCCAGTGCACCTCTGACACTCCCAGGTACACTTCCGACACTCCCAGGTACACCCCTGACACTCCAGGTACACCTGTGACACTCCCAGGTACACCTCCTGACACTCCCTGGTACTCCTTTTCACTCCCAGGTACACCTCAAACACTCCCAGGTACCAATGACACTCTCAGGAACACTTGTGACACTCCCATGTGCCTCTGACACTAACAGGTACACCTCTGCACTCCCGTGCCTCCCCAGGTACACCCTGACCTCCCAGGTACACCTCTGACAATCCCAGGTACCTCCTGACACTTCCAGGTATACCCCTGACATTCCCAGGTACACCAATGACAATCCCAGGTACACCACTGACACTCCCTGGTGCATCTCTGACACTCCCAGGTACTCCACCTGACATTCCCTGGTACACCTCTGACACACCCAGGTACCTCCGACAATCCAAGGTACACCTGACTTTCAGGTACACACCAACTGCTCGTGGGTACACCTTGACACTCCCACACCGCTGACACTCCCAGGTACACCTCCAGACACTTCAGGTAAACCTCAGACACTCCCAGGTACACCTCAGACACTCCCAGGTACACCATGACACTTCCAGGTACACCTCTGACACTCCCAGTTACACCAATGACACTCCCAGGTACACCACTGACACTCCCTGGTACACCTCCCGACACTCTCAGGTACACCGCTGTCACCAGGTACACCTCCTGACACTCCCTTACAACCCTGACACTCCCAGGAGTAAACCTCCTGACAATCCCAGTTACACCTCTGACACTCCCTGGTACCTCAGACACTCCCAGGTACCTCGACGCTCCCAGTTACACTCCGGCTCCCAGGTACACCTCTGACACTCCTGGTACTCTCTGACACTCCCTGGTACACCTCTGACACTTCCAGGTATACCACTGACACTTCCAGGTACACCTCTGACACTCCCTGGTACACCTCCCAGCCTCCCAGGTACACCTCTGGCACTTCAGGTACACCCTGACCCCTAGGTACACCTCTGACACTCCAGGTACACCAACACTCCCAGGTACACCAATGACACTCCTGGAACACCTCTGACACTCCCAGTGCACCTCCGATACTCCCAGGTACACCTCCCGTACTCCCAGGTACCTCAGACACTCCCTGGTTCACCTCTGACACTCCCTGGTTCAGCTCTGACACTCCTGGTACACCTGTGACACTCCCAGGTATGCCTGTGACACTCCAGGTACACCTCCGACACTCCCAGAGTACACCTCCGATACTCCCAGGTACACCTCTGATACTACCAGGTACACCTTTGACACTCCCAGGTACACCTCTGGTGCTCCCAGGTACACCTCCGATATTCCCAGGTACACCTCCCGTGCTCCCAGGCACACCTTTGACCTCCCAGGTACACCAATGACACTCCTGGAACACCTCAGACACTGCCAGGTACACCTCCAGACACTACAGGTACACCTCAGATACTCCCAGGTACTGCTCAGACACTCCCAGGTACACCTCAGACACTCCCAGGTTTCACCTGTGACACTCCCAAGTGCACCTCCTGACACTCACAGGCACACCTGACACTCCTGGCACACCCCCTGACACTCCCAGGTACACTCCTGACACTCCCAGGCACACCCCTGACACTCCCAATGACACCTCAGACCCTCTAGGTACCTCAGACACTCCCAGGTACACCTGTGACCTCCCAGGCACACACCTCTGACACTCCAGGTACACCGCCTGACACTCCCAGGCCGCCCCGACATTGCCAGATGCACCTCTGACACTCCCATGTACACCTCTGACACTTCAGGTACACCTCAGACACTCCCAGGTACACCTCCTGACACTCCCAGGAACACCTCTGACTCTCCAGGTACACCTCTGACGCTCCAGGTACACCTTGCTCAGGTACACTCTGACTCCCAGGTACACCTCTGACACTCCAGGTACACCTCTGATGCTCCCAGGTATACCTCTGACACTCCCAGGTACAGCCCCAGACACTCCCAGTACACATGACACTGGCAGATACACCTCTGACACTCAGGTAACCTCAGACACTTCCCGTTAC
Organism: Homarus americanus; assembly: GCF_018991925.1. Lineage (NCBI taxonomy): Eukaryota > Metazoa > Arthropoda > Malacostraca > Decapoda > Nephropidae > Homarus > Homarus americanus. The sequence continues at coordinate 22,784 of NW_024713692.1, forward strand.
CTCAGACACTCCCAGGTACACCTCAGACACTCCCAGGTACCTCTGCACTGCCAGGTACACCGCTGTCACTCAGGTGCACCTGACCTCCCAGTTACAACCCTGACACTCCCATGTACACCTCTGACAATCCCAGGTACACCTCAGACACTCCCAGGTACCTCTGACTCCCAGGTGCACAACTGACACTCCCAGGTACACCCTGACTCTGTGAATACACCTCTGTTACTCATGTTACACCTCAGACACTTCCCGGTACCTCAGACACTCCCAGGTACACCTCAGACACTCCCAGGTACACCTCTGACACTGCCAGGTACCACGCTGTCACTCCCAGGTACCTGACACTCTCCCAGTTACAACCCTGACACTCCCATGCCACCTCTGACAATCCCAGGATACACCTCAGACACTCCCAGGTACCTCTGACCTCCCAGGTGGCCAGCACTCCCAGGTACACTGCTGCCTCCCTGGTGCACCTCTGACACTCCCAGGTCACCAGCCCAGCATTCCCAGGTACACATCTGACCTCCCAGGTACCTCAGACACTCCCAGGTACACCCCTGATACTCCGCAGGTACACCTCTGACACTCCCAGGTTACCTCTGACACTCCCTGGTGCTCCTCTGACACTCCCAGGTACACCTCTAAACCTCCCAGGAACACCTCAGACACTCCCAGGTACTGCAACACTCTCAAGAACACCTCTGACACTCCCAGGTACACCTCTGCACTCCAAGGTACTCCTCTGACCTCCCAGTGCTCCTCTGACGCTCCCAGGTACACCTCTGACCTTCCCAGTTTCACCTCCGACACTCCCAGTTACAACCCTGACACTCTCAGGCACACCCCCAGCACTCCCAGGTACACCTTTGATGCTCCCAGGTGCACCTCTGACACTTCCAGATACACCTCTGACGCTCCCAGGTACCAGTGAGCCTCCAGGTACACCTCTGACCTCCCCAGGTACCACAGACACTACCAGGTACACCTCTGACACTCCCAGGTACTCCTTTGACGCTCAGGTGCTCCTCGACACTCCCAGGAACACCTCTGACCTCAGGTACACATCTGTGCTCCCAGGTACACCGCCCAGCACTCCCAGGCACACCTCAGACACTGCCAGGTACACCTCCAGACACTACCAGGTACCTCAGACCTCCCAGGTACACCTCAGACACTCCCAGGTACACCTGTGACACTCCCAAGTACACCTCTGACACTCCCAGGTACACCAGTGACACTCCCAGGTCCTCCCTCTGAGCTGCCAGGCCACACCAGCTGACACTGCCGGGTACACCTCCAGACACTCCAGGCACCTCAGACACTCCGAGGTACACCAGCAACACTCCCAGATACACCACCCTGACCTCCCTGGGACACCTCTGGCTTCTCCCAGGTACACTGTGCTCCAGGTACACCTCCTGACACCCCAGTGACACCTCCGACACTCCAGGTACACCCCTAACACTCCCAGTTGCACCTCTGACCTCCCAGACACCTCTGACACTCCTGGTACTCCTTTGACCTCCCAGTTACACCTCAAGCTTGCTCAGGTACCAGGCCTTCTCAGGCTGACCTCCCACGTACACCTCTGACACTAACAGGTGCACACCTCCTCAGCACTCCCGGGTACACCGCTGTCACTCCCAGGTACCCCCTGACATCCCAGGTACACCCTGACACTCCCAGGTACACCTCAGACACTCCTGGTACACCTCTATCAATCCCAGGTACACCTCTGGCACTTCAGGCATCCCCAACCTCCAGGTACACCAATGACCTCCCAGGTACCACTGAGCACTCCTGGTACAACTCTGACACTCCCAGGTACTCACTAACATTCCCTGGTACACCTCTGACACACCAGGTACACCTCTGACACTCCAAGGTACACCCTGACCTTTCAGGTACCAATGACACTCGGAGTACACCATGACACTCCCAAGGGCACACCATGACACTCCCCACCTCAGACACTTCCAGGTACACCTCAGACCTCCAAGGTACCCCTCAGACACTCCCAGTACACCACTAACACTTCCAGGGTACACCTCTGACCTCTCCCAGTACAAGAAACTCCCAGGTACCACTGACACTCCTTCACCTCTGATACTCCCAGGTATACCTCTGACACTCCTTGGTACACCATGCTCTCAGGAACCGCTGACACTGCCAGATACACCTCTGACACTCCATGTACCTCAGACACTCCCAGGCCTCCTCCTGACACTTCCAGGTACATCTCTGACACTTCCAGGTACACCTCTGACACTCTAGGTACCTCCCCACTCTAGGTACACCTGACACTCCAGATACACCTCTGACCTCCATGCCCTCAGACACTTAGGTACACCTCAGACACTCCCAGGTACACCTCAGACACTCCCCAGGTACACCTCAACACTGCCAGGTACCGCTGTCACTCCCAGGTACACCCCTGGCACTCCCAGTTACACCCACCAACCCAGATACACCTCTGACAATTCCAGGTACACCTCCAGACACTCCCCAGGTACACCTCTGACCTCCAGGTACACCAATGACTCCCAGGTACACCACTGACCTCCCTGGTACACCTTTGACACTTCAGGTACACCATCAGCCTCCCAGGTACACCTCCTGACACTCAGATTACACACCTCCAACCTCCCAGGTGCACCCCTGACCTCCAGGTACACTCTGACAATCTCAGGTACACCTCCCAAACTCCCTAATACTCTTTGACACTCCCAGGTGCACCTCAAACACTCCCAGGTACACCAACCAACACTCTCCAGGAACACTTGGCAACCTCCTGCACACCTCTGACATTAACTAGGTACACCTCTGACACTTCCAATTTTACCGCTGTCACTCCCAGGTACACCCCTGACACTCCCAGGTACCCTGACACTCCCAGGTACACCTCTGACATTCCCAGGTGCACCTCTCACACTTCAGGTATACCCTGACATTCCCAGGTACACCAATGACACTCCCAGGTACACCACTGACACTCCCTGGTACACCTCTGACACTCCCAGGTACTCCACTGACATTCCTAGTTACACCTCTGACACACCAATGCACCTCCGACACTCCATGGTACCCCTGACACTTTCAGGTCCAATGACACTCGTGAGTAACCGCTGACACTCCCAGATACCGCCCCAACACTCCCAGGTCACCTCTGACACTCCCATGTGCACCTCACACACTTCCAGGTACACCTCAGACACTCCCAGGTACACCGCTGTCAGTCCCAGGTACCCCTGGCACTCCCAGTTACACCCTGACAACCCAGGTCCTCTGAAAATCCCAGGTACCATCAGACACTCCCAGGTACACCTCTGACACTCCCAGGCACCAGACACTCCCAGGTACACTACTGACACTTGGGTAGCCATGCCTGACACCAGGTACACCAATGACACTCTCGGGTAATCACTGACATTCCTGTTTACCTCTGACACCCAGGCACCTCTGACACTCAAGGTACACCTGACACTTTCAGGTACCAATGACACTCGTAGGTACACCGCCCAACACTCTCAGGTACACCATGATGCTCCCAGGTACACCTCAGACACTCCCCAGGTACACCCTGACACTTCCAGGTACACCTCTGACACTCCCAGTTACACCAGCCAGACACACCAGGTACATCACGACACTCCCCTGGTACACCTCTGATACTCCCAGGTATGCCTCTGACACTCCCTGGTACACCGCTGACACACCCAGGTACACCCTGACACTGCCATACACCTCTGACACTCCATGTACACCTCTGACACCAGGTACACCTCTGACACTCCAGGTACACCCCTGACACTCTCCAGGTACACCACTTCAGACTACTCCCAGGTACACCACGCTGACACTGCCAGATACCTCTGACACTCCTTGTACACCTCAGACACCCCAGGTACAACCTCTGACACTTCACACACCTCCCTCGGCACTTCCAGGTACCTCTGACACTTCAGGTACACCTCTGACACTCCCAAGCTCACCCCTGACCTCCATGTGCACCCTCAGACACTTCCAGGTACACCTCAGACCTCCCAGTACACTCAGACACTCAGGTGTCAGTGACACTCCCACCTCTGACACTCCCAGGTACACTTCGACACTCCCAGGGTGCACCCAGGCTCCCACCTGTGACACTCCCAGGTACACCTCTGACACTCCCTGGTACTCCTTTGCTCCCAGGTGCACCTCAAACTTACTCCCAGGCACACCAATGACACTCTCAGGAACACTTGGCACTCCCATGTACACCTCTGACACTAAGAGGTACCTCTGTTACTCCCAAGTACACCGCTGTCACTCCCAGGTACACCCCAGGCATCCCAGGTACACCCCTGACACTCCCAGGTACACTCTGATAATCCCAGGTACACCTCTGACACTTCCAGGCCCTGACATTCAGGTACACCAATGACACACCAGTACACCACTGACACTCCCTGGTACCTCTGACACTCCCAGGTACTCACACTGACATTCCTGGTACACCTCTGACACACCCAGGTACACCTCCGACAATCCAAGGTACACCCTGACACTTTCAGGTACACCAATGACACTCCGTAGGTACACCGCTTGCTCCCAGGTACACCCTGACACTCCCAGGTACACCTCCAGACACTTCCAGGTAAACCTCAGACACTCCCAGAGTACCTCAGACACTCCAGGTACACCACCCCAGCACTTCCAGGTACACCACTGACACTCTGGTGACACCTCTGACACTCTCAGGTACCGCTGTCACTCCCAGGTACACCTCTGACCTCCCAGTTACACCCCTGACCTCCCAGGTACCTCTGACAATCCCAGGTACACCTCTGACACTCTGGCACACCTCAGACACTCCCAGGTACACCTCTGACCTCCCAGTTACACCTCCGACACTCCCAGGTACCTCTGACACTCCTAGGTACTCCTCTGACACTCCTGGTGCACCTCCTGACACTTCCAGGTATACCACTGACACTTCCAGGTACACCTCTGACTCCCTGGTACACCTCTGACACTCCAGGTACACCTCTGGCACTTCCAGGTACACCACTGACACCCTAGGTACACCTCTGACTCCCAGGTACCAATGACCTCCCAGGTACACCAATGACACTCCTGGAACACCTCACTCCCAGGTACACCTCCTACTCCCAGGCACACCTCCCGATACTCCCAGGCACAACTCAGACACTCCCTGGTTCACCTCTGACCTCCCTGGTTCAGCTCTGACCTCCCTGGCACACCTGTGACACTCCCAAGTATACCTGGCACTCCCAGGTACACCTCCGACCTCCAGGTACACCTCTGACACTCCTAGGAACTCCTTTGACACTCCCAGGTACACCTCTGACACTCCCAGGTACACCTGTTTACTCCCAGGTACACCTCTGATACCCAGGTACACCTTTGACACTCCCAGGAAACCTCTGGCTCCCCAGGTACACCTCCGATATTCCCAGGTACCTCCATTCTCCAGGCACACCTTGACACTCCCAGGTACACAATGACCTCCTGGAACAACTCAGACACTGCCAGGTACACCTCAGACACTACCAGGTACACCTCAGACACTCCCAGGTACTGCTCAGACACTCCCAGGTACACCCAGACACTCCCAGGTTCACCTCTGACACTCCCAAGCACCCTCTGACACTCCACAGGCACACCCCTGACACTCCCTGGCACACCCCTGACACTCCCAGGTACACTGCTGACACCCCAGGCACACCCCTGACACTCCCAGGTACACCCACACCCTAGGCACACCCCAGACACCCCAGGCACCTGTGACACTCCCAGGCAAACCTCTGACACTCCCAGGTACACTGCCGACACTGCACACTGGACACTCCCAGGTACACCGCTGACACTGCCAGATATACCCCTGACACTCCATATACACCTCTGACACTTCCAGGTACACGTCAGACACTCCCAGGTACACCCTGACACTCTCAGGAACACCTCTGACTCTCCAGGTACACTTCACGCTCCCAGGTACACCTTGACACTCCCAGGTACACCTCTGACACTCCCAGGTACACCCTGACACTCCCAGTGACACCCTCTGATACTCCCAGGCATACCCCCAGACACTTCCCCTGGCACACCCCAGACACCCCAGGCACACACAGACACTCCCCACACCTCTGACACTGCCAGGTACACCGCTGTCACCCCAGGTACACCAGACACTGCCAGGCACACCTCAGACACCTGAGGTACACCAATGACACTCCCAGATACACCACTGACACTCCCTGGGACACCCCTGACACTCCCAGGCACACCAATGACACTCCCAGGTACACCTCTGACACCCCCAGGTACACCTCCGACACCCCAGGTACACCCCTGACACTCCCAGTTACACCTCTGACACTCCCAGGCACACCCTGACACTCCCTGGTACTCCTTTGACACTCCCAGTTACACCTCAAACACTCCCAGGTACACCAATGACACTCTCAGGAAAGCTTGTGACACTCCCACGTACACCTCTGACACACCAACAGGACACCTCTGACACTCCCAGGCACACCGCTGTCACCCCAGGTACACCCCTGACACTCCCAGGCACACCCCTGACACTCCTGTACACCAGACACCCTGGCACACCTCTATCAATCCCAGGCACACCTCTGACACTAGGCATACCTGACACTCCCCAGGTCCACCATGACACCAGGTCACACCACTGACACACCCCGGTACAACCTGACACCCCAGGCACCACTAACATTCCCTGGTACACCTCTGACACACCCAGGCACCCCCTGACACACCCCAAGGCACACCCTGACACTTTCAGGTACACCAATGACACTGTAGGCACACCGCCGACACCCCAGGCACACCGCTGACTCCCCAGGCACACCCCAGACACTTCCAGGCACACCTCAGACACCCACACACCCCAGACACCCCAGGTACACCACTGACACTCCAGAACACCTCACACCCCAGGCACACCTCTGACACTCCTGGCACACCGCTGACACCCCAGGCACACCCCTGACACCCCAGGCACACCCCTGACACTTCCAGGCACACCTCTGACACCCTGGCACACCGCCGACACTCCCAGGCACACCGCTGACACTGCCAGATACACCTCTGACACCCATGTACACCTCAGACACCCCAGGCACCCTCTGACACTCCAGGCACATCTCTGACACTTCCAGGCACACCTCTGACACCCCAGGTACACCTCTGACACTCCCAGATACACCTCTGACACTCCATGTACACCAGACACTTCCAGGCACACCTCAGACACCCCAGGCACACCAGACACTCCCCAGGCACACCAGAACTCCCAGGCACACGGCTGTCACTCCCAGGTACACCCCTGACACTCCCAGTTACACCCTGACAAACCCCAGGCACACCTCTGACAATTCCAGGCACACCAGACACTCCCCAGGCACACCTCTGACACCCCAGGCACCAATGACACTCCCAGGCACACCACTGACACTCCTGGCACACCTCTGACACTTCCAGGCACACCAATGACACCCAGGCACACCTCTGACCCCAGGCACACCTGACACTCCCAGGCACCGACACCCAGGCACCTCTGACACTCCTCAGGCACACCTCTGACACTCCCCAGTACCCTTTGACACCCCAGGCACACCCCAAACACTCCCAGGCACACCAATGACACTCTCAGGAACACTTGCACACTCCCCATGCACACCACTGACACAACAGGTACACCTCTGACACTCCCTGGCACACCGCTGTCACTCCCAGGCACACCCCTGACACCCCAGGCACACCCCTGACACTCCCCAGGCACACCCCAACATTCCCAGGCACACTGCTCACACTTCCAGGCATACCCCTGACATTCCCCAGGTACACCAATGACACTCCCCAGGCACACCACTGACACCCCTGGCACCTCTGACACTCCCCAGGTACACCACTGACATCCCCTGGCACACCTCTGACACACCCAGGCACACCTGACACTCCATGGAACACCCCCTGACACTTTCAGGCACACCACGACACACTCTGTAGGTCACACCGCTGACACTCCAGTGCCACACCGCTGACACCCCAGGCACACCTCTGACACCCATGTAGACCCCACACACTTCCAGGTACACCTCAGACACTCCCAGGCACACCGCTGTCAGTCCCAGGCACACCCCTGACACCCAGTTACACCCCTGACAACCCAGGTACACCTCTGACAATGCCAGGTACACATCAGACACTCCCCAGGCACACCTCTGACACTCCCAGGCACACCATGACACCCCAGGCACACCACTGACACTTCCAGGTATACCCCTGACACTCCCAGGCACACCAATGACACTCCCAGGTACTCCACTGACATTCCCTGGCACACCTCTGACACACCCAGGCACACCCTGACACTCC
>NW_024713693.1:0-3647 GCF_018991925.1 Homarus americanus
CCACCACCATGGCCAGTCTCCCACCACCACCATGGCCAGTCTCCCACCACCACCATGGCCAGTCTCCCACCACCACCATTGCCAGTCTCCCACCACCACCATGGCCAGTCTCCCACCACCAACATGGCCAGTCCCCCACCACCACCATCCCACCACCATGGCCAGTCTCCCACCACCACCATGGCCAGTCTCCCACCACCACCATGGCCAGTCTCCCACCACCACCATTGCCAGTCTCCCACCACCACCATGGCCAGTCTCCCACCACTGTGGCTAGTCTCCCACCACCACCATGGCCAGTCTCCCACCACCACCATGGCCAGTCTCCCACCAATTACCATGGCCAGTCTCCCACCACCATTCATGGCCAGTCTCCCACCACCACCATGGCCAGTCTCCCACCACCACCATGGCCAGTCTCCCCACCACCACCATGGCTAGTCTCCCCCACCACCATGGCCAGTCTCCCACCACCGTGGCCAGTCTCCCACCACCGTGGCCAGTCTCCCACCACCACCATGGCCAGTCTCCCACCACCACCATGGCCAGCCTCCCACCACCTTTTCTAGTCTCCCACCAACATGGCCAGTCTCCCATAACCATGGCCATTGGCCAGTCCCCCACCAACATGGCCAAAGCTTTCATGAAAAAAAAATCAACGCCAGTTTGTTGCTCGTGATGTTATTTGCAATTGTATTAAGTTCTTGACTATGTTCAGATTACATTTTCTCCATTTACTTCTAAAACGAGAACTATTACAGCAGTGGGAATGTGAGTCTTGATGTAGTTGTGTGAGACGAGGTTAGAAAGTGAATTTGAGAATGGTAGACTAAGGGTGCCGGAGGGTAGGAGCGACCCATGCGGTTAATGTTTGGCTATACAGGGGAAAGTATGTGTGCACTGTCAAACATTTTCCTCGTAACCTTACCCACCCAAACGTAATGTAAAGTATATATACATTACTCTTGTCAGCGTTAATGTAGGGAGGCTGGGAGAAAAAAAGAAAATACACATTTTCTTTCATTCGCTGATGTTTATTCGTTCTAACTGCCGTAAAAGTTGCGCTCTGCTACGGCACTCCTCTTATACAAGGCACAAATGTGTTTTAACCATTGTTGCTTCACACAAGCCAAGATCACCCATCAGCAGGAGTTCTTTCCCTAAATACCACTGGACGCCGCTACGCTCTCTATTAACGCCAACATAATCCTGTTTCTTGAAGGTCCAGCCTCCACGCTACATAATACCGTATTAAGGAAGAAAATGAAATCATAAATCTTTAATGTCAATATTTTATCGAATAACAAATATCCTTTACCGACACACAAACAGCTATCTTGAAAAATACGTCTTAGGGAATATATTCAACATATATAAATATTCTCTCATTAGCGGGAACACAGATTATACTTGTTCGCTTTAAGAAAAATAACTTAATCAATACATGAAAAACAAAACTAACTTTTCAATACTTGTTAAAAATATATTCATTGTCCAAGGTGCTTCTATTTTACATCTCTATGGCGTATGACATTCAACGCTTCACTTATCTCTTCTCAAAGACTCCTAAATGTGATGACTTTTGTCCGTATCACAAAACAGAAAAAATCACATAACTTTATAACGAAAATTTCCTTTCCTCCTCGGTACTCCGTTATATACGACAACTACGCATCCAAGAGGTCATGAGGAGCTGTACAATGTGAGAGTCTGGCTTGGAACTGTACACGGAGAGAGAGAGAGAGAGAGAGAGAGAGAGAGAGAGAGAGAGAGAGAGAGAGAGAGAGAGAGAGAGAGAGAGAGAGAGATACAACACATACTGCTAAAAATAACAACCCTCACAGTAAGCTTAGTACGTAGCCTAGACCTTCCACTATATCACAAAGTTATAAAATGAATAAAAGTTGTTACTGCTCCCTGGACAAGGCTGTGAAATACGAGGCTCTCACGTCACACCACCACGCGACACATTTAGTCCAGGACACCTAAAATATGACTCCAATTATAAAGAAGAACTAAGGTGAGCGACAGAGAGAGGCGAAGACATTAAAACTGGTTAAGACAGAGGCTGTAACTGTGTTATCAAATGGGTATAATGATCGGAACAGTGCAATCGCAATCCTACCATCTGGACACTTAATCAGATGCCTCTTGATGCTTCTTAGATACCTCCTTATGCCTCCTAATGTATCTTGATGCCTATTTATGCATCCTGATGCCTCCACATACACCCTGGCGCCTCCTAATACACCCTGGTGCCTCCTGAATGCCTTTTGATGCCTCTTTATGCATTCTGATACATCCTGATGTCTCCTGGTACCTCCTAATGCCCTCTGAATGCCTCCACATGCATGTTGCTCCTCCGATTAGTGATGAGAAAAGAAAAAAATACTTTGCAAGTTATGCTTTCCTGATATACAGTACACCTGGTTAAGAATGTACGACCTCAAAGGCAATTAGCGAAAAAAAATGTATATTATTGTCTCCATAAATTGTCGGGAATTGAACCTGGAATTGAGAATATGTGGACGAAGAGCCGTTTTAAAGTCAGCAATTTAGTAGAGGACTCACTACATACAATTTATCCATTATCATTCTCTCAAACAAAGCCACATAATGTTCCCCTCACATACACAAAATATACATACAAGAATGCATAAACACAATCCTGTAGGCGCTCTGGACTGGTAGCCAAGCCTATTCTGGTTGGCCCTGCCCCCCCCCCCCAACATCACTGCACCCTGGATTTATCACCAAACATTTCAGTGATCAGTGCAATGATTGGTTATCAAACAGTGATCCAACAGTGTATTCCAAGTTAAGGCACAAAAACAAGCGTAATTGACAGCGGTGTAATACCAGACTGCGGGCACTTTGTCGGTCACCTTCAAAGTGCCAGTGACAAGAACCACCGCGATGTTTACATATACCGTGGGTACAGTGCCGGCGACCCCTTAAGTGCCGGAGACAAGGACTCGCGGTGTTTACGACTTGATAAACATCAAAAGAAGTCTACCAGTGTCAGTGGCCCTCAAAGTGCCACTATTGAGTTTACGGCCACCGGGGACAAACACTTCCGTCCGTCCACAACAACAGATATCAACAGATGACCACCAGTTACTTACTCCAGACGCTCCCTGTACAATTTAAAGCATGGGAACGGTTATCCTGGCGGTAGCATTATCGTGTGACTAAAATCACCGAACATATTCCATGCTCGCAGCCGAAGACAAGGGCGTCACACACAGAAGCCCATTAGGACCATCACTTCCACTAGAAAACCAGAGAAACCTACTCCTGGCAGACCTTACCAATACACTGAAGTTCCCCGAATATGGTACGGTCTCTCCTCTTTACTGCTCTCCAGTGTCACTTTCTTGGCTGATAAATTTGACGAACTGGCAACCACAGTCCGATCAGTCACTGCCAACGTCGTTGCCATATGCAAAGCTTGGGAAATGGTTCCAAAATGTGCCACATTGAGGGATATCAAGTCTTTCATCACCTTCGTTCACGTGGACGCGGAGGGGGCTTTGCCCTCTTTTGTCAAGATGAACTACGCCCGTCACGCCTGGATGTTATAGTCCCAGCTGATGTGGAGGTATTATGGGTATGTGTTCTGGCGCGTGCCCACCCGTGCCACACTG
>NW_024713694.1:0-8221 GCF_018991925.1 Homarus americanus
ACGAGAAGTGCGATGTTGTATGGTAGTGAAACATGGGTAGTTAAGGAATTTGACGTACGGAGGCTTGAGGGAGCTGAAATGAGAATGGTGAGGTGGATGTGCAATGTGACACTGAAAGACACGAGCCCTATTTAGAGCTAAGACGGCGGCTGGGTATTGAGAGTATTGGCGAAGTTATGTGTGAAGGCAAACTGAGGTGGTTTATGGCATATGGGAAGCATGTATGGAGGAGACCAGTGCATGAGCCTAAATGCGTAAGCAAAGAGAGAGCCAGAGGGTAGACAAAGAATGACATGGAGAGGGGTTGTAAGAAATGACGTCAGAATTAAGAATCGACAAGAAAGACTGCAAGAGACCATGAATTATGGAAACGTGCTATAAGATGATCACGGTTAACCTATGCAAGTGAGGAAAACAGCTGTGAAACGTTGATGATAATGAAGTTAAGTTAGGTTAGCGTTAGGTTAGATTAGGCTGAGTGAGGTGAGGTTACGTTAGGTTAGCATTGAGGCGCTTAATCATGTTGAAACTAAGATAGAGCTAAAATTCATGTGATTCGTTTAATTTCGAATTTAAAATACCAACAACATTTCTCTTTCTCTCTTGCCAGTTGCCTTTCATATACGTGAGCCCAGCAGGAATGGTGTCACCTTTCACTTCACTGGTCGGCAATCCAGACTTCCCGTCCTTCGTTGTGAACCCCATGCTGGAGATGAGACACCCCTTGACCTTCACCCAGCGAGCGATCAGTACCTTGAGTGGTGCTGTGTTTGATGGCATCTTCAACTTCTACATCGTGAGCAGGTAAATCTTATCATCAATTATTATCAACAAGTAAATAGATATACATTATAGCTAGTCACTATATTTACACATTCAACGCAGGTATATAAATAGACAGTAAAGGCATACAAACAATGTACCGAGATAGAGCTGGTATACAATGTACCGAGGCAGTGCAGGTATATACAGATAATGCTAAACAGTATTATATAATAAAAAATATTATCACTGATGTTTTGTATACACTGTGCTTTATATTATTATACTCGTCAGCTTCTCATACAGGATAGTTGTAGAAACTTTGAGAACAGTTCAGTAGAAGGACCAGAATAACCACTGATAACAAGAGACGCACCACCAGCATAGCTGCTGACTATTTTCTTGTGGTGGAGGACACGGTGGAGTATGGACTGTGTTGGGGGTATGGACACTAGATAATACGATGTGATGCTCTCCAATACGTTGACAAGTTGCCGATCACACACACACACACACACACACACACACACATATACACACACTGTGTAGGTATTGTAGTCATGTCTCTTGAAAATTAAAAAAAAACAAATTATAGAAGCCATGTTTAATATAATATTTATGTATTGCTGTACCCATCTCTTCAATATTGAGGCATTTAATAAACCCGCATCCTTCACAGCGTGGAGGCAGAATGTCGACGGCGCGGGCTGTGTCCAGATGATATGCCCAGCCTCTCGGAAATGCGACGAAACAACAGCCTTTTGATAATAAACAGGTGCGTGGCAGCTGTTACATTAGGCTTCCCTCACTTCTCGTACTCTTAAATTCCAGGTATTTGCATTTTTTAAGTCTTATTAGCAAAACCCCCGGGAGGTTTTCCTCCACAGATGCAGGGGATTAGACCTGTTTTATAATCATCTATAAGTTTAGTTCTATTAGCTGAAGATGTGCCCCCACCCCACAGCTTTCTTAACCTAACGCTAAGCTACCATAACCTAACCTAACACGTAACAATGGTTTTAAATAAGACAAATTTAGATTTAGGCGCGAAATAGGTAAACACTGATTTGGAAATAGTGTAATGGATGAATGGAACAAGTTACCAAACATCACCATTAACTCGAATACGCTGGATAGCTTCAAACATATGTCGGAGGGGACATAATTATTAGCAATAGGGGTTGGGTGTAAATGGGACTACCCAGTATGGGCCAATAGGCCCGTTGCAGTTTTCTTCAGTCTTATGTTCTTATGTACTTTAACCTAATCAAACACTAAGCCAAACTAACCTAACTTAATGCTAATCTACCTAAACGGCTAAACCTAATAGTTCAGGACTATTTCCTAAATCAACATACAGACGAACACCTCTCAGGGTAATAATATACTAGATTTAGTTCTGTCAAACAGAGAAAACTTCATTAGTAATGTCGAGGTAGGGAACGAATTCGGTAACAGCAATCACAAAGAAGTGAGATTTAAGTAGAACTTTTTGTGAGTCGAGAAGAAAATTCCACTAAATTCCCTGATTTCAGATGGGCAAACTTTGATAGGTTGAAAAGGCAGCTGAGACAAGTTGTAATATGTTTGCGGGTAATTACATGATCAGACACAATGTACTCACAGAGGGCGACCTCACTTTACCTGGTGACCTGACAACGAAAAGCCCACAAAATATGACCGCTGAGGATGACCTGATCACGAGATCTGAGGTTGACGAGTTCAACAACAATTTAAATAATGAGTAAATTTTTTTTTACGGGGATTAGCCCACCCGGGCACAGGTCACTGACCCACACCGGGGACTGGGGGTCGAAAATACAACAACAACAACAACAACAACAACAACAACAATAATAATAATAATAATAATAATAATAATAATAATAATAATAATAATAATAACAATAATAATAATAATAATAATAATAATAATAATAATAATAATAATAATAATAACAATAACAATAATAATAATAATAATAATAATAATAATTCATAGTAAATACAATTATAATATAAAATACAAAATTGAAAATAAAAATAAAATAAAAATTATAAAGCAGGTTGACAATCCCTTATCCGAAATCCTTGGGGCCAAAGGCATTTCGGATTTCGGATTTCGGAATTTTTCGGTTTTCAGAATTTTTTTTTTGTGTGTATTAGCCCACCCAGGCACAAGTCACTGACCCGCATTGGGGCCTGGGAGGCGAAAATATAATAATAATTATAATAATAATATTAATAATTCATAGATCTAGGTCGTGTTTCTCACTTTTTATCTTTTTTCATTCTTGTATTTCTTTAAGTATTATTATTATTAATTTTATTATTATATTTTATTATTATTACAGTATTATTGTTATTATTATTTTATTTTGGTGTATTTTTTATTAAAATTTTTATTTACAATGAATATTATTATTATTATAATTAGTATTACTATTACATTTTCGACCCCCAGGCCCCGATGTGGGTCAGTGATCTATGCCTGGGTGAGTAAATCCCTGTTTAGAAAAAAAAAAAATGCTCCACAAAAAACTTTCGGTTTTCAGAGCTTTTCGGTTTTCGGAATTTCTTATAAAGTGTTGTCAACCTGTAATAACAAAGAACCACAAAGAAATATAAAAATTAAAAAAAATCAAAATTGAGAAATATTATATGTATGTTGTGTTATCAATAGTAAGAGAAACAATTGAGACCCTGCAATTGTGTGTAAATGAAGCAGA
Organism: Homarus americanus; assembly: GCF_018991925.1. Classification (NCBI taxonomy): domain Eukaryota; kingdom Metazoa; phylum Arthropoda; class Malacostraca; order Decapoda; family Nephropidae; genus Homarus; species Homarus americanus. Next base: position 3,492 of record NW_024713694.1, read on the forward strand.
AAGTCAGATCAGCATCCTGGGACTTGGTCACAATTTTCGTGTTGCCATATGGCAGCAGGGTCTACCATTAGACCCTACACTTGACTTACGGAGTACACTTGTCTCGCAGGGGTATAGACGTTGTCTGCATCCCTGGAGAGTGAAATTGTCACTCTAAAGGGGGGGGTTTCGCCAGTAGAGAGAGGTCGGGGTAAGTGGGAATAAAAAAAACAAGCATGTCCTGGGGAGTAAAAGTGGTTACTCAGGACAAGGGGTAAAACAGGACCAGGGAAGGGTAGGTTTAAATGTATACTATACAAACGGTAGGAGCGTTAGAAATAAAATAGACTTGTTGAGAGCGGTTGTATGTACCGAGAATATAGACATCATAGCAATCACCTAAACTTGGATGAACCTGGCTAGCAAGAACTTTTTATCAGAGTACCACATAGAAGGGTATAACCTTTTCACAATAACAGGGAAGGTAGGAAGTGTAGGTTATGTATCTAAGCTACTGTGCCGAGTAGCATCTATGTATGTAATTATGTGGTAACAACGCACGTGTTATGTGGCAACATTGCCCCGAGGCTGCCATATGGCAATGCAGCTTTAGTCTGACTCCGTGGGTCGTGCATAGCACTTCATGCGCACGCTGCTCACTACTTGTATCTCTCCTATCCGTTAATAAATGGACTTCAGTGTTACCCGGTGTTTCCCTACCCATCACTGCCTTCTTCAGGGAACACTTGGAACCTTCATGGCGCAGTGAGTAGGATTTGTGGACTTACAAGTGTTGTGAACAATGCCGACAGTTACGTCTGCCGGTGATGTGCGTGTCGACTCTAGTGTTTTGTGTTGTGTTGTGTTTCGCCACGACGTGCAGTGTTGCGCCATCACAGTGTGTTTTTTTGTGACGGTGGCAGTGTCAGTGTATTAGTGTGTCTAGAGCTGAGAGTTGAGCATTGGCCTGTTTTTTGTGGTACCCACGGAGCACGCAGGTGTACACCCTTCTCGTGTGACATCCGGGGAGACACTAACGTTCTTACCTCCGCGGCGGCTCTACCCGGTTGGCGCATTAAGGCCACTATGATTTGCTCTCTCAGACACACACACACGCACGCACTCACGGACAGAATAGTGGACTCTGCGCTGTTTACGTCATATATATGTGGTTTGAGCTGATGAGGCGCCACTTTATATACTAAACAGCACAGTTCAAGCATACTAAGATGGGCAGTCAGAAGGGACAACGTCAAGATGGGAGACACGACTCCCCACCTTCCCCTCTACCGGGCGCAGATGGAGCTTTTGCGCCCACTGCCTCTCATCCTCCACCTCCAGCCACGGACATTGCCACAATTCTGAGGTGGATGGACGACAGGGACGAGAGACGCAGAGAGATGGAACTTCAGAGGGAGGAGACACGAAGAGAGGAGGAAAAGTCGCGTTTTGATGCACTATTGGCGACCCTGGCGCTAACCCACCCTCCCTCACTCGCAGGTTTCGCGCACCAAGGCGCCAATATCCTCCCTCCTTCACCACACCAGCATCCTCCAGTCACTCTTGCTACTCCAACAGCTCCCAAGGCATCTGTTCAACCCCCACCCGCCCTCTCACCAGACGTCACGTTTCAGCTTTTTCGTGAGTGGAGGCGGCGGTGGACAGATTACTCCACGATGGTGGACCTTGACAGCATGCCTCCAAACAAACAGCTCATCCAACTGCGGATGTGTTTGTCGCTGGAGACCCAGAGAGTTTTGGAGCACACGTTGCAAGTGCCTCCCGATTCTACATCTTCAGTGACGGATGTGCTCGACCTTTTACAGGAGCACGTTAAAGGTCGGAACAACGAGGCTTTGCGTCGCCGTGCCTTCACCAGCTGCAAGCAGGCGGAGAACGAATCCTTTGACGACTTTTTTGTACGCTTGAAGAGTTTGTCAGAGGAGATCGAAGTCTGCAAGGCGCACAGCCCGGAATGTGAGGAAGCCTGGATCAAGCACGGGATCTTGACAGGTGTCAGGCACGAAGAGTTGATGCAGCGACTCATCCCCCTGAACGCTTCCTCCACACTCCAGGTGGTAGTGACTGAATGTCAGTCATACGAGGCCACCAAGTCCGCCACCTCTGCCTTACGGGCCCCTCCTGCTGTGAGAGCAATCTCTCAGTACAAGAAGGGTAAGAAGGCGGCCAACAACACGAAGGCTGCCACACGTTCTTCCACGCCTCCGCCTAGTGCTTCCTGTGGCAGCTGTGGAAAGCAGCATGGCCCCAAGACTTGCCCGGCCGCCGACGCACTGTGTCGTGGATGTGACGGTAAGGGCCACTGGTCTAACACAGACAGGTGCCCTGCACGAGGCCACAAGTGTCAGTCCTGTGGTCGCTATGGACACTACGACAAGTGCTGCCGCCAACCCAAGCCCAAAAGCCCGAGACGAGGAGGAAAGCAGCGCACTTCCCTCGGGGTGGTTCGCACGCAGCACCCTTCAGATGGCCCACGCAGCCTGAAGCAGCAGCGGAGTCATATTAGGAGCGTGGAATCGACCACATGCCCCAGGGCTACCCCTTCGCCTACCATCCGCGTCGCCGTCACGCACGGTGATGTGTCGGGTCACATCGACGTGATACCGGACACCAGCAGTGATACTACGATGATAGGCCTGAAGCACCTCCAGAAACCAAACGCGACCTGGGACCACCGCCGCAGCTGCTGTACTACAATGCGGATGGTTCCCAGATGCCGGACGCTGTAGGCTCCTTTCAAGCGGAGATCACCTACGGCGACAGGTCGTGTCACGGATGGATGGACGTGCAGCCTACTCTCGCTACACCCTTGTTGTCGTGGGAGCACTGCAAGGAGTTAGGCGTGGTGCCCAGAGACTTTCCTGAGCAGATCCCAGCTGCTCGGTACACCACCAGCAGGGTGCGTGAATCAACGAGCGACGCGCCTGGCGCTGCCGCACGGAGTGGCCCAGAACCCGCGTCCACTCCCGCCCCGCCCCCACCCAAGTCACGGCTGCTTCCTCTCCACAGCGAGACGTCTCCTTCAGCCGCAAGGGCCTACTTCCTGAAGGAGTACTCGGATGTGCTGGTGACGAAGGAGGCCCTACGGACCGCGCCACTGAAGGCTATGGCGGGTCCGCCTATGAGGATACACCTGGGGGAAGATGCACAGCTGTTTGCCATACACACTCCCCGGTTGATTCCTCTCGCCTTCAGGGATTCAGTCAAGGAGGAACTGGATTCCATGGTGGCCCAGGGTGTCATCGTACCCGTTGGTGACGACCCGTCCCCTTGGTGCCACCCTCTAGTCGCTGTGGCTAAGACTAACGGTGGAGTGCGGATTACTACCGACTTGTCTAAGCTTAACAGCCAGGTGTCCCGTCCCGCCCACCCTTCACCCACACCTTTTGCAGCTATACGGAGTGTGGACGCGAAGGTACGGTACTTTTCGACAATGGACGCCCTCTGCGGTTACTGGCAGATCACACTGAAGAAGGAGTATCAGCCACTGACCACTTTCAACACACCTTACGGACGCTTCCGCTACTGCCGTGGCCCTATGGGATTCGCTGCTACGGGGGACGCCTTCTGTCTCCGTGGTGACATGGCACTTCAAGGCGTGACCAACTGCGTGAAGGTAGTGGATGATGTCCTCCTCTACGATAAGGACTACCTGACACATCTTCGCCTCATCGACGAGGTACTGACCAGGTGTAGGACGCACGGCATCACACTGAATGCCTAGAAGTTCGTCTTGGCTGCACCTGCAGTGTCTTTCTGCGGCTACCGACTCTCAAGGGATGGCATTGCTGCGGACCCGGAGAAAGTTCGCGCCATAGCGGACTTTGCCAAACCTGCCAACCTTACGGATCTCAGGTCTTTCATGGGCCTGGTGAACCAGCTGGCAGAATTTTCTCCTGACGTCTCCGCCGCTGCCGGGCCTCTCCGCCCCCTGATGAGCCCCAAGAGGGCTTTCACGTGGACCCCTGACTACGTCCTCGCCTTTCATAAGGTGAAGGAGGCCCTGTCAAGTCCACCTATCCTCGCTACTTTCGAACCCAGCGCTCCCCACCGTCCTCCAGACAGACGTCTCGCGCCTGTACGGGGTTGGTTACGCCCTTCTCCAGGATCACGGTGGAGGAAAGTACCGGCTCGTACAGTGTGGCTCTCGCTTCCTCACCGATGCCGAGTCTCGCTACGCTACCATCGAGCTGGAGCTGCTGGCAGTGGTATGGGCCTTATCGAAGTGCAAATTTTACTTGATTGGCCTACAGCACTTCGACCTCATCACAGACCACAGGCCCTTGGTCCCCATTCTTAACCACTATTCGCTGGACGCCATCGAGAATCCCCGCCTCCAGCGCCTGAAGGAGAAGATTTTGGCCTTCGTCGTCACCGCGGCTTGGCGCGCAGGTAAGGAGTTGTGCAACCCGGATGCCCTCTCCCGCTCCCCAGTGAACCGCCCGACACCTGAAGACGAGATGCTCAGCACCGAGGCCGGTTTCTCCGTCAGCAACATCGTTACTTTGCAGGCCGTACAGTCCCTCGCCAGCACCCAGGCCTCAGTGTCGCCACCCGACAGCGATTTGGCCCTTGGGGAACTACAGACCGCGGCACACGACGACCCCTCCTACACTCAGCTCTTGGAGAGTGTGAGGACTGGGTTCCCTCGCGACCGTTTTGACCTCCACAACGCCCTACGCCCGTATTGGAAGATACGTGAGGACCTCTACGCAGATGGGGACCTCGTC
>NW_024713695.1:0-17775 GCF_018991925.1 Homarus americanus
GAAGGCCTCGCAGTTGAGGATATTCCCAGAAGTGGCCACTTTGAGGATGAGGTGCTTCAGGGAGTTGACAACAGCCTCGGCGTGGCCGTTGGACTGCGGGTAATGGGACGGTGACAACACCTGCCGGACTCCCCGTCGCTCGATGAACGCAGCAAAGTCCCGGCTTGTGAACTGCAGCCCTCCGTCGGTGGAGGTGGGGGAGAGGAGGTGGGAGAGTGCAAGTAGGGGAGTGCAGGTGAGGGAGTGGAGGTGTGGGAGTGGAGGTGGGAGATGGTGAGGTGAAGGCAGGTGGTGAGGTGTCAGGCTGGGGTGAGGTGGGGGGAGTGGAGGTGGGGGGGAGTGGAGGTGGGGGAGAGTGGAGGTGGGGGGAGTGGGAGGTGGAGGTGGAGTGGAGGTGGGGGGAGTAGTGGAGGTGGGGAAGTACAGGTGGAGGTGGGGAAGTACAGGTGGAGGGGAGGGACCAAACGGGGTCACGGTACTTCGGACGGGAAGCACCTAATACTCGAAAAGCGTTACGAGGGACAGACCATCTACGTGTCGCATACACTCCCGGGTCCTTCTCGTACGGTATTTTGGTCTCCGTTAATGACGTTTCTTCGTCCGGTTGGGACACGTGACCTAGGTGCATCCTCCTACATTTAGTATTCACTTTTATCTTAAGAGCCATTCTTTTGACCTCTCCTGAACCTGACAGTCTGTTTGAGTCCCAATTTCCCTAAAGAACTTAAGTGTTGTCCCAAAATACTGGTACAGAGAAGTTAATATCGTATTGTCCCGGAGTACGATGATAACCACATAGTCATGATGAAGGTTGTACGACATGGTTGAGAAAATATCACTTATTAAATCAGAAAATATTTGACATCTTCAGGGTTGATTTCATACTGAAGGAATAAAGATGCTTTCATTATAGTACAGTAAACTCCCTCTAGCCCGGACTCGCTTAATCTAGATCCTCTTGAAAACCGGCCTGGGGTCCAGCACCGGACACAAGTATCCCCGACCAAAATCCAGATAGCACGGGGGAAAGTTGATGTAATCGGGGGTTCCAACTGTGGTGGCACAGAAGGGTAACCATGTCATTAGCAGTGACAACTGAAAAATCACACTTCTCATCCACTTAAATAACAAACAACAATTCATCTATGACAATACTCATTGCAGAATCAGTAGCTGTGACGTGTAATATTTTGTTATTTGATCACTAACATAAAATATGATATACAAACAATTCACTTACTGGAATTTGCATCTAAAAATTAAATTATTTACCTATTATACAGTACAGTACAGCATTGATTACTGTCAAAATAACAATATTTTGAAGTTGCACTCAATTCACATAAAATTTCCCACTTTTTCCAGCCTCCGTTAAAATTGTTTGCCATTTCCAGACCAGTAGACACCCTCATCATCCAACTGAGTACAATTTAATCAATGCATCACAACATGATTTCATGGATAGAATATTCTGCTGACAAACTTAAGTCATTTTCATTGAATTTTTAACAGACCACATGGACCAAGGTCTACCAGTGGATGTGTTGTACGGTCAGTCAAAAGGAACGAGTTTCTGACTCGACTGTCTCTCGTTTGATGCGGGTGTGCGGTTTCATTTTATTTGGGGTTCAACAAACTTTTGGACCATGGATGTATGTGCATTTCTCTAGGGCACTTGATAAAGTCTCACATCCACTACAAGCTGGCCAAGTTCTCATGTTGAACAAATATAAGGAAATACTACTTTACACAGTCTGCCAGCACAAGCTGTGGAATCAAGAACAGTACTGGACTACAAAAGAAACCTTGACAAAATTATCAAGAACAATGCAGGGATCTTACATAACCCACTGGTCTCCATCCCTTGGCATAGCCACCTCTATTGGGTGGCCATTAGATAAAAACAGACTCAAAGGAATACACGTGTAAAAAAACACAAGTGTTACCGCCACAGTAAGATAAACTAGAAGAGAACGGATATAGTGTTGACGACGAATTAGCCGAGGTGCTTCAATACGAAACGGATGGCCCTCGAGGGTAGTCCACCGATTTCTACGGGACAGACGACACGTCGGTTCGGACCACTAGACCCTAAGACGTGAGCGATCGTGAAGTATTAGAATCTGCCAAGAAACTCTAAATAACTTTAATAAGTATATTTATGTACTGTAATTTGATCTGATGTATCAACAGTTATAAAACGCGAGTTATATTTAAGATGTTAACAGGCTATGTACTGTACATAGGTTGTATTATTCATACTATGTATCCCGAGATAACAGCATTTGTTATATGAGAATTGTTCTTTGACCGAATTATGTGGTACCTCTCAACGTCGAGGGTTTATTTCTCCAGCGTCAAACCAATAACGCTCCTATGAGCGTTAACAGCAAGTACTGTACTGTATTAGAATAGGCTTATACACATGTGAAATAACAGTTACTCACCTCCCACAGGTCAGCTGTGTTTCATCAGTTGTCATTGGTGCCGTCATAATATATGGGTCTGGACACTCAGGTAGGGTGTGTCAATTTAGGGGGTGAACTGGCTAAATTGAAAATCGAGTAATTTGGTAGCAATTTATTGTAGTCTTTAAGCATGCAAAACAATATTCTGGCATAATTTTTTTTTTATAATAAGTCCTACCTACATCAAATGGATTTTTAAATGTACATATTTGTGAATTTATAACATAACCAGCGTTTGCACACATGTTACTGTTTCAAATTATTCTATTTTATTATCCGTAGTCTATTTGAAAGTAACCAATGCCTTCATACTCTCTTTGCTTTGGTTTCTTGTCATCAGTAGTCTGCTTGCTATTTGTGCTTTGATGTAACCTTCTCGCCTCTAGTGGCTGTAAACATGGCCCGCTGCTTCTGTGACCATTTTCACACATCTCTCCACACTTCGGCACCTGCATTGGAGTCTCTTTAAGGTTTCTCAATTCTTGGCTAGTTAGACTTGTTGTCAATGGTGGCTCTAAGACTTCCAAACTCAAGTCAACCAATTCTGACAATTTGGTGGCATTGACGTTTATTGGGGGAACTTTTCTTGAATGAAACGAACAGTCTCCCAACTGGTCGTCATCTATTAGCGTTCCTCTAATCTTTAGAATGACTTCTACAGCCTCGGTTCGGAGATTGGTACATTGACTGCAAAGCATTGCTTGCAAAACTGCTTCTGATCGAGCATACCAAGCGGACCTTCTTGCCACAGGTAACACGATGTCCCTCACTACCTTCCTCTGTTCTTACTAGCTGCAATTGAAACAAAAGGTGATCCACCCACATAGGATTAAGTTTCACACTAAACTCCAATAATAAATTCAACAATTAACCTCAAATTCTTCAGCACTTTGCCCTTCAATTCGTGTTTGGAAATCCAAATCCTGCAGAAACGAAGAGCTGTAGTTAACCAACAGCTGTGACTGACAGGTCCAATCTCCAAGAGAGCCAATGATCTTATTGCTTGGGCAATACGATAAGCATAGGATTGATCTGTGCCGAGATCTTTGATGACTCCTTCAGACAACGCCGGAAGGGGAGGGCCAACTTCGACCTTTGGAAAGGTTGTATTTATTTCTAGTTGTGTCGCTTCATCCAGCATGATGCCAAGGGGACCTGACCACTTGTTGTTGCTCTTTGTAGGACCATCAAGTTCCTGGATGAGATGACGAAGAGGTAGCTCGCCTGTATGTAAATCACATACAATCCAAACAAGTCTTCTTCCTAGTTTTTTCTCTAAATGCGTCATTACACCCCCCTGCCATCCGGTGTTCACTGCAGTTGAATCTCCACCAACAGCCTGCAGTGAACTGCCAAGTCCTCTCTCCTGAACCCAACATAAAATATGATCAGCAATGACCTCTGCATGTTTCTTCCCTTCTACTTCAGTTTCGGGAGCAAAGTGAAACAAAAACCGACCACCAGGCTCAGAACAGACAGAGTAGTGTTCTTCTTTGATGAGACCTGGAAACTTTCTGTTCACTCCCTCTACTTCTAGCAAAACTTTTGTGTCATCTATTCTTCCATCAAACAAAAGACAGGAGAGCCCTCCCTCGCTTAAATCTTTTTCATGCTGATCAGATATTTCCTTCATTATTTTTTCTTGTGCTCTTCTAATTTTATTATGATCTATCACCAAAGATACATCCTCTCGGCTGATGAGGCCTGCATCTATCCAAGCGGCAGTTGCAATTTCTGCAGCCTCACGAAGTTCAGCATGGTGGCGAATACTAGCTAAAGCAATGTTTGAAATATTTCTTGTGTTGTATTTCATTTTCTTTGGTAAAGGTTCAGATGGCTCTTTGGAACTATCATCTGATGTTGCTTCCTGTTCATCAGAAGAACTATCAAAGAAGTGATAAACATCTTGACACAGCTCTTCCTCTCTTTGGATGGCTTCTTCACTCTTCATTTTGTTCCCTCTCTCGGATTTGTTCTCTCCTCTTGGCATTAGCAATCTGCTTCTTTGTTTCTGAATAATCTATTGAACCCATTTGCATACTTCCTTGGCCTTCTGCCTTTGTCCTCTGTGCCTTTATAAATTCAAGCTCTAAAACAGGGATCTTCTTTTCACGAGGACAACCACAATCAATGTGGGAATTATTTTCTCTCTTACCTGAGTGAGAACAGTTGGATTCAGAACATAATTGTATGGAGCACTTGCAGGTCAAAATGTCAAACAGAGTATCAAGTGTGTGCAGAAATTCATTTTTCCTGGCCAAGTTTCCTTTACCAAGTGATGTTTCAACTGCTTTGTGCCATAATTTCGTTAGTTTTAGCTCAATAGTTCGACACTGATTAATCACAGGTGGTTTGAATAGTGCATTAGCTTTTGTCCATTGATGCAGAAGAGGGACTATCATGTCATTTATGAGTTCTTTATCTGTATAGTTCCTTCTGTCCTTTGCATTTTTTTCTCGAAGGAGTAACCCTAATCTTAGCATGTCTCTCACTGTTGGAAGTTCTGATACAGGAAGCTCCTTCCCTTTACCAACTAGCAGGCTCAAGTGGGTTGACAACTGACTTCTTGTCTTCAATTTTGACATCTTCACACTATCTGACAAATAGAAAAATATTTCAATGTTTCATAATTCAATTGTTGTTTCAAAAAATATCAATTTGTTTATCAAAAATGCTGTAACAGAAATAACATAATAATTTCTTAGAACATAATGTTTTATACAATGATATAAGTAACTGCGACAATCAATATGCCCTACTTACAATAATTAAAATGTAGAATTCGTCTGGTAGAGTAGGTGCAAGTGCAATGAGAGCAAACCACCGTCTATGATATCTAGAAGGAGAGTGAGCCGGGCGCCTTATCCTCACGCTTGGTACAAGTCAAAACAAGAATTAAACTGTCCCACACGGAGAGCCTGTTCATGTTCTGACATGCATATTGTACACAAGCTATAGAACCATCAAATACTCCATATGCTTACATGAGATTAGTTAATATCAAGTGAATAATTCTAATCAAGTCTCATTAATTTGTTGAAATACTGATATTTGAAACTTTAAGGTATAATTGATGTAGGTGAGGGTTATTTCAATTCATTTTTGTTTGCTAATCTCAAGTTTAGACATAAAGAGGCACAATATTTTGACTACCAAATTTGATTTTTAACATGTTGACACACCCTACTGGACAGTGTGTACAGTTGAGTCTGTACTGGTCATACCGAGATGTGTTGCTGGTCCTTCAAGCTTCCTGGAAATGTAACCAATAACTATATAACCTTATGGTGCAAATCGCGAAAACATTTACCGAGTGTTGTCATGGTAACGGTTCATGTAATGTTAACACTTGGGTTTTGTTCCGCGGTTAAGGAAAATGTTGAGCTGAGACAGTTTCTAGCAGAGCCTACACAAGTGTTACAAGTACGACATTAACCTTGCCATGGTGACGGTTCGACCCGGCAGGATTTGACTTTCTACATATTACTTTTACTCGGTAAACTGATTACATCTCGTTTGTCTTTATCTCATGAGAGGAGGAGTAGGGGAAGGGTGAAGGAGAGGGGGAAGAGGAGAGGGGGAGGGAGGATAGGGGGAAGGAAGATAGGAGGAAGAGGAGAGAGGGAGGAGGAGAGGAAGAGAGCTGGAGCAGGAGAGGAGGGAGGAGGATAGGGGGAAGAGGAGAGGGAGAGAGTGAAGATGAGGAGATAGGGTAAGGGGGGGGGGAGTTGGACACAAAATAGAGTCAAAACTCGCAAGACAAAAGTTACTCCGCTAACACTAAGACAACAGAACGTCCACAACAAGATACTGGAGTGACGCTATGCCGATAGAGAGACTGCTAATTAAATCTGACGAGGACTCCGCAAAACTACAGGAAGATCTAAACAAATTTTTCGAAGGGTCTGAAAAATGCCAGATGAAATTCAATGTGGACAAATGTAAAGTACTCAGTATAGGAGATGTAAACAGGGAAACCAGTTACCAGATGAACAACGATGCCATTGTGAAATCCGACTGCGAGAAAGATTTAGGAGTAATGATAAGTAGGAATCTTAAGCCAAGTAAACAATGTGTTTTTGCTCGTAACAAAGCTAATAAAGTACTTGGGTTCATACAAAGGAGTGTAAGTTACAAGACTAGCGAGATCATCTTAAGATTATATCTTGCGCTTGTGAGACCACACCTGGATTATGCAGTTCAGTTCTGGTCACCGTATTACAGAATGGATAGAGAATCCTTGGAAAGAATCCAGAGGAGAATGACAAGACTAATCCCGGGCATTAGGAACCTTGAGTACAGAGACAGGTTAAAGCGTCTTAATTTGCACTCCCTCGAGAGACGTAGAGCGAGGGGCGACATGATAGAGGTGTATAAATGGAAGTCAGGGCTAAACAAAGGGGACATTACAAAGGTACTCAAACTATCCAACCAGGAGCTACCTCGTAACAATGGTTTTAAATTAGACAAATTTAGATTTAGGCGCGAAATAGGTAAACACTGGTTTGGAAACAGAGTAGTGGATGCATGGAACAAGTTGCCAAATATCATCATTAACTCGAATACGCTGGATAGCTTCAAACATAGGTTGGATGCTTATATGAGCAATAGGGGTTGGGTGTAAATGGGACTGCCCAGTATGGGCCAATAGGTCCGCTGCACTTTCCTCCATTCTTGTGTTCTTGATACAAATATGATATATAATAACTAGGTGGGGAGAAGCTCAAACTACAGGGCATTTTAACATAGTGACAGTGTAAAAAGTAAGATTGACTGGGAGTGAATACACTGGTTGATTACAAGATATTGATAATTTTTACAATGGTTGGGGCTGGGCAGTTCTTATAGCGATTAGTTCGTGTCCGTATGGACTGGATGCAGTTGTGGTGTCGAACAGCAATACTCGGGCGAGGGATCTCGGGTGGTAGTAGGAGCGAGTGTCGAGGATGGTGCAGAAGCGTCTCACCAAATTTGCAGATGAGGGCGTGGTGATGGTCAGTGAGAACCGAGTGGGTCAGTGTGTTGAGCGCTTCTTGATATGTGGAGTAGGAAATGGAAAGTGTGTGTGTGTGTGTGTGTGTGAAACTTACAGCCACAAAAATGGAGAAAATTTTATCACTAATCTCTCTGACTTTAATTACATGACAAAAACATTAAACAAGATTGGTAGTTGTATAGATATGTACATACCAAGATATGTGAACACGCCTGACGCCAAGACTCCGTTACCATTCATTGTACCGTTTATTCACATGTCTGTATTACTACATATTATTATAGCATGTCTGATATCTATGCTTATGTCTAATGCCTATGTCCATTTACTATGTCCCGATGTACTATGTCTGTACCGCGCTAGTCGAGTAATTAGAAGACCTCATTTATTGTCCTAGTAATGTCTAGCAACTCCCCTTGCCTAGCTAGCTAACTTCCCTCAGATCGGCTTCGGCCTGCCTACGACGAGGAGTTCCTTGTGCTGGCTCCTGTTCCTGTACCGGTTGGCTATCACGCCAAGTCTTGTACCACTTGTTGAATATATCTACTGCTCGTGCCCTGGAGTTTCAAGAACCTTGTCTAGGATTGCATCCACTACAGTAGTGAGTAAATATTGTGAACACACGTGTATGTTAACTACAGTGATGACACGTGTATGTTAACTACAGTGATGACACGTGTATGTTAACTACAGTGATGACACGTGTATGTTAACTACAGTGATGACACGTGTATGTTAACTACAATGATGACACGTGTATGTTAACTACAGTGATGATAGGTGTTCAAGAATTACTACAGTGAACATAACACGTGTTCAAGAATTACTTCAGTGAACATAACACGTGTTCAAGAATTACTACAGTGAACATAACACGTGTTCAAGAATTACTACAGTGAACATAACACGTGTTCAAGAATTACTACAGTGAACATAACACGTGTTCAAGAATTACTACAGTGAACATAACACGTGTTCAAGAATTACTACAGTGAACATAACACGTGTTCAAGAATTATTACAGTGAACATAACACGTGTTCATGAATTACTGCACCACACTGAATAAACATCAACTAGATCTACTATACCACTGCTCCTGATGCCCGTGTAAAACATTAAGCAATTTCCGAAGCTCAAATATAAAACTTCTTATTGCGAAAACAAAATAAAACATTGGCCGGGAATCCAAACTGAGTTAATTAAATGTTTTATAATCGTCATTACACGTTAAGTTGTATTTCACGTCCGTCCATCACAAGTAATGAACACTTACACTGTGTCACCGCTACACTTAATCCTATTGTCATATATTAAAATGATTCAGACAGACAGAGAGACAGATAGACAGAAAGTAGATAGATAGATAGATAGATAGATAGATAGATAGATAGATAGATAGATAGATAGATTGTAAACTTTAATGAAGGTCGTAAATCCTATAATGTGTTTAAGGTATAAACACTGATGTATAAGCAATAATTATTATTATTTGTTGCGAAGTTAATTATGTAAATTACCGGGGATGCAACGCAACGCTCCAGCCACTAATTTGTAAATGCGTAAGTTAGAATATGTTATATTAATAAAATTATGGGTTTGTGAATAAATTACAAGGGCCGGACTTGCTGCCACACTTGTCCGAGTATCACTTTATTTCCCTGAACCAGTAATGAAGGAGCCGAGACCAAGTGGATGACCCAAAGCACCTCGTGGAGGGTGAGGGGTCGTATAGGCTGCTGAGTGACGCTAAACAATGAACAAAAACAAAAACTCCGGAACTTTACCCAAATTACTAGAAAGATTCCTCAATAACAGGTAATGACTTAATGTCAATAGAGAAGAGTTGTAGAGTTAATTGATATTGCAAATCACATTAAGAAAAGTGAAGGAAATAAAGAGCGGTAAGAAGCGAGGCTTTTATACACGAGACTGGATATTAAACTGGTGAAAAACTGCTGTGTGTCACGGAGGATCACCCGCTATTAAGCCAACAAGTACCTACGGCATTCCTCTCTCTCTACTGTGTAAATATTTTTCTTATCATGTGGTGGATAAAGAGGTCATAATATGAGGTCACCGCCCCATTTATAAGTCAATTACTCTTCTGGTTTGACACAAGCTGATAGCCCCGCCTACCCCATCGCCGTCGGCCATCACTATAGGACTGCCGAGCCTGCTCTGGTGTGCACTGCTGCCCCCGAGCTTAGTCCTGCCTCATCTTCACGACACGTGGTGCCTCAGTCTGTCCACCCACCGCAAGCCGCGCCCGCTACTGTGTCTGTGCTGTCTCCACCAGGGCTCCCTATTGTACCTGAGGACACCCTCTCTCACTACATTCTCACTTGCCCTATGACCTCCTACAGGTCCCCAGCCGTTACCAACACCTCTTCCCTCCCTGACCAGATATCCCTCCTCCTAGAGACAGGCCTGGCACTAGGGACCTGCCACGCTTTTCCCCCCACACACTCATCATTCTGTCAGTTTATGTAACTTGCTGACAAAACCCATGACCCATGACCTGTAATGAGGGGGGGATTTAAGTAGAAAGTATAGATGTAATATTTAGTTGTAGGATTGTAAAGTGAGGAAGCTTGGCGTTTAGATTTTCATGACTTACATCTATGTATATGAATGTGAACCTAAAAACTGAATTACGAAGATCAATTTAACTCATACCTTGAAATTTTCTTCTCAGCTGTGACGATCATGCTGTGGACGTAAAGGGGTGACGTCATCGCTGGCTTGTGTACACGGTAACCGCAACACACAAAATTATCTCAATTTAAATCTATATATACAGCAGTGTTCCTCTTTATTACTCTCTCTATCTCTCTTCAAGGTTATATATCAAGTTTGTGTTTATTTATCACTACATATCTACCTATCTATCTCTCAATACATATATTCAGTACCCAGCTTACTTTATCACTACATACCTACAGTACTTTTAATCAATGTCCATCGCTCCGTTTATTTACCACTCTGACTCTACTGATTTACCTTTAAATCCATTTCACGTTTTATATCTACCTTTCTACCTCTAATTATATATATGTATATATCCTATACTCCTTCACGCCAGGTATTTCAAGACACACCAAATCAAATGTATTCCCCTTCGCTCTTTGAAGCTAGAAATCAAACAGAACTTGTAATCGGATTTGCTCGTACATCACCCATAAAGCGGAGGGCTTAGTACATTCGTCATGGAGCGAGTCGATGCCTTTAATACCAGTCTAGTTTCTGCTGGTCCGTGGTTTGAGCTCGTGGGAGGAAGGGTGAGGGGGCTGGGGTTGGTGGGAGGGAGAGAAAGGAGGAAGGAGGGGGGTGATTGGGGCAGGAAAGGCGGAGGGAGAGTGACTGGGACAACATAGGCGGGGGGAGGGTGATTGGGACTGGAGAGGTGGAGGGAGGGTCATTGGGTCGTGGGACACAGAGATTTAGTGGGACGGGCATAGAAGGGAGGGTGAGGGGAATGGGTGAGAAGAATGGGGGGAAGGTAGGGGTGAGGGGGACGGGGGAAGGTAGGGGTGAGGGGGACGGGGGAAGGTAGGGGTGAGGGGGACGGGGAAATGAGAGGGTGAGGGGGGCGAGGACCGTAAATTAATTAAAGGAGCCGTAACTCAGGCAAAGCAAGGCCAGCCTCCAGTTCTCTCTGAGCCAGACATACACAGAGGGCAGTCACTCACCTGTACAGGAATTGTGTGCCTTCATCTACTCGTGTAATACATTAAGCTCGTCCGACACGTTTAAAAAAATCATAAAATCCAATAAATTAAGGCGTAATGTATTTTGCATAATTATTGACGATATTAAAAGATAAAAGATATCATCGAATCGGATAGGAACTTTGCCCACGAACCGTTACCAGGGCAGGATAAAAATCGAACGGGTGACGCTGCGATTGGAGAGCATATTGTGTTATAATCTACATTTCTTCAACCTGGTGTGACCCTCTTCATACAAAGTTTCCTTCTATTTGCTTTCCTTATATTTTAAATTTTTGCACCTGCAAGCAGCAATTGGTAGGATGACACATAAACAAACATTATGTTAGGCTGTAAGTCATGTCATGTTTATTGGGTGTACCTGGCCGTGTACAGTGTGTAGAGTGTTGAGATGGTGGAGATGAGAGGCCCAGAGGAGGTTGGGGTGTGTAAGGGGAGTTTTGTTTATGTGTAATTATAATCACCTGACTCAGCCCTCGGCGACCAGCTAGGGTGGGCCAGGCGATCGGGCTGGTATTACAATATAGCTACCCATATCTTAGAAGCAACACCTAACCTGCTTTCTCTCTAGACTTTCAACACGTAAGTTTAACTAGTACTTATTTTGTACACAGGTAGACTGTGTCCATTGCATCATTTATCATTGTGACAATATAGGAATATGGAAAATTAAATACTCATTGTAAGTGTTAAGATTAGACTAATTACATAGCTATGATTGTTATGTAAATATATATTGGATTAAACATTTATGTAGGAGTGCCTATGTATGATTTATTTGAAATACTAAAATGAATTGTATTCAACAGGTTTGATCGAATTATATTGTTCGAGTTTAACTTGACAAGTCTCATTCATCCTTTAACCGCCCGGATGGCGGTTTCAGCATCCTTACCGTGCACCGCCCTTGTCGTCCACTTTCGGTAGACTCACACTCTTACTAATTCCCCATCACTCATAGTACCTCAGGGTTCAGTTCTGGTTCCTACCACATTAGTCAAGTCTCCCACTTATTTGCCTACATATACTGAACACCGATATTCACTTCATAGTTCAAAGGGGCATAAACAAGCCTGTTACAGTCGACGTCACTCAAACTCTCATTACCAAACAAGATAATTTTCAACTTCCATTGCCATTCTGCAACATCCCGTCATTTAAGCTACCAGTATTAATATCCTTTGCCTTACTATAACTTCAGCTGACATTTTCTCTTTTATGTCATGGTAAAATATTATATCTAAAAGTATTAGGTTACGTTTTATGGTGTTGTCTACTTGTGCATAACTTCCTCCTCTGCACAATGGTCGTGTTCGTCCTCACTTGATGTATGCCTCTCTAAATATATTACCTGACGTTAAACTACCAGCGACCTTAACTGGCTGTGTTGGTAAGTGTTATGCTGCTATTTACAGAATCTTCAAAGACACCTGAAGGTTAGGGATGAGTGCCGCGGAGCTTAAGGCGTCTGTGTGTTATGTTCACTTCAACTCTTGTGATGCTCTGTCGCACTGACGATCACCTGACGAAGATGAGGCAGCTTGACCTTCCATTAGTGTATGCTCTTTGTGGATACTTGTTTAGCTGTCGTGTTTGAGTCTCCTGCTCGCTCTCTCTTTTGTTTTCTCCCAGGCACCTGTAGTGTTCACCTCATCTACCCCGTCTAGTTAATTGTCTCTTCTTGCTTGTTTGCACCTGTCTTCTACTTTCTTTTTTACGACCAACGAGGAAATAAACATTATTTTACCACGGAACTCTTTCTTCTTCTTGCGACCCCGGGTAGGTGTTGAGCTGGCGGCCTTCCTCTGAGGGCGATGGTATCTAAACCTATTGTCAGTGCGCGAACTAATCAAAGCTAATCTCTGACTGGACATATTCGCGATGCATCTCAAATCAAAGGAAGAGGGAGATGTATCGATTCTGTGGAAAAGACACAAAAGCCCCGACAGAGCTAATCAATGAATAGCGATTCACCATAAAATGAGAGTAATTTTGTTTAACACAAAGCTCATGTTACCTGTGGGATGCTACCATAAGCGACCTTCAGGGCTGCCAGGGACTACTAGCTTGATTATCACTATAGCTCTACTGGTGCAAAGTGAATTCACTGAGAACTTGTACGATTTATGTAGTAGTCTCAGTTTATCCGTTTAGGAGTTTCATATATAACAAGAGAGGTTAACGTAAAACAATCAGCAGTTTAAGGTCACATGGCAGGAGCGAGGAAATAGGTTGATGGGTTATAAGAGGTAAAGGTTAATGAAGGAGGCAAAGGTGGAGGCCAGGGTGTTTACGTCGGAGGAGCGGCCCGGAGATTTAATTAACAGGTGAATGAATAAGGATGGGTAATGACAGGTGTTGGAGGAATGGTGGAGGCTGGAGGCTTTTCTTCCTTATCTCAATCCCTTTACAGTCGAATAAGGAAAGCGTGATAAACCTCTCTTGTACCACTAGACATGTTGACCTCGTGATACTTGCCACCAGAGTCCGGCCTCCTCCACCAGTTCATATTTATGACAGATTATCATCTTCATAATCTCCGTGATGATGATTCCTTTCTGCCATCTCCAAGGAAGATATAGTTTCACCCTTAACGCACCTGTCCTTATGCCCGATATTCGCCCCACCACCGTATAATTAGCAGAGACTTTGAACTTAAGCTTGTTATCTGGACGGTGGACATCCCTTCGGTGACTCGGCTTGGGATAACTTGGGAATCTTAATGGCCAATTATTGTCATGTTATTTATCGTAGCTTATTAATTTACTTTTACAGCGTCGATGCCATGGATTTTCTTCAAGGACTTATCTTCACTGTATGCTCTTCATTCATGGATTTTGTAATCCTTGCAATCTACACCAGTCCTTGCAGTGTTAGTCTACCCTAGTAATCTACACCAGTCCTTGCAGTGTTAGTCTACCCTAGTAATCTACACCAGTCCTAGCAGTGTTAGTCTACCAATCTACTGTACACCAGTCCTAGCAGTGTTAGTCTACCCTAGTAATCTACACCAGTCCTAGCAGTGTTAGTCTACCCTAGTAATCTACACCAGTCCTTGCAGTGTTAGTCTACCCTAGTAATCTACACCAGTCCTAGCAGTGTTAGTCTACCCTAGTAATCTACACCAGTCCTTGCAGTGTTAGTCTACCCTAGTAATCACACCGTCCTTGCAGTGTTAGTCTACCCTAGTAATCTACACCAGTCCTAGCAGTGTTAGTCTACCCTAGTAATCTACACCAGTCCTAGCAGTGTTAGTCTACCCTAGTAATCTACACCACTCCTTGCAGTGTTAGTCTACCCTAGTAATCTACACCAGTCCTAGCAGTGTTAGTCTACCCTAGTAATCTACACCAGTCCTAGCAGTGTTAGTCTACCCTAGTAATCTACACCAGTCCTTGCAGTGTCAGTCTACCCTAGTAATCTACACCAGTCCTAGCAGTGTTAGTCTACCCTAGTAATCTACACCAGTCCTTGCAGTGTTAGTCTACCCTAGTAATCTACACCAGTCGTTGCAGTGTTAGTCTACTCTAGTAATCTACACCAGTCCTAGCAGTGTTAGTCTACCCTAGTAATCTACACCAGTCCTTGCAGTGTTAGTCTACCCTAGTAATCTACACCAGTCGTTGCAGTGTTAGTCTACCCTAGTAATCTACACCAGTTCTTGCAGTGTTAGTCTACTCTAGTAATCTACACCAGTCCTAGCAGTGTTAGTCTACCCTAGTAATCTACACCAGTCCTAGCAGTGTTAGTCTACCCTAGTAATCTACACCAGTCCTAGCAGTGTTAGTCTACCCTAGTAATCTACACCAGTCGTTGCAGTGTTAGTCTACCCTAGTAATCTACACCAGTCCTTGCAGTGTTAGTCTACTCTAGTAATCTACACCACTCCTTGCAGTGTTAGTCTACCCTAGTAATCTACACCAGTCCTAGCAGTGTTAGTCTACTCTAGTAATCTACACCACTCCTTGCAGTGTTAGTCTACCCTAGTAATCTACACCAGTCCTTGCAGTGTTAGTCTACTCTAGTAATCTACACCAGTCGTTGCAGTGTTAGTCTACCCTAGTAATCTACACCAGTCCTTGCAGTGTTAGTCTACTCTAGTAATCTACACCAGTCCTAGCAGTGTTAGTCTACTCTAGTAATCTACACCACTCCTTGCAGTGTTAGTCTACCCTAGTAATCTACACCAGTCCTAGCAGTGTTAGTCTACCCTAGTAATCTACACCAGTCCTATGCAGTGTTAGTCTACCCTAGTAATCTACACCAGTGTCCTAGCAGTGTTAGTCTACCCTAGTAATCTACACCAGTCCTAGCAGTGTTAGTCTACCCTAGTAATCTACACCAGTCGCTGCAAGTTAGCTCACCCTATAATTCACACCTCAGTCCTAGCAGTGTTAGTTCACCCTAGTAATCTTACACCAGTCCTTGCAGTGTTAGTCTACCCTAGTAATCTACACCAGTCCTAGCAGTGTTAGTCTACCCTAGTAATCTACACCAGTCCTAGCAGTGTTAGTCTACCCTAGTAATCTACACCACTCCTTGCAGTGTTAGTCTACCCTAGTAATCTACACCAGTCCTAGCAGTGTTAGTCTACCCTAGTAATCTACACCAGTCCTAGCAGTGTTAGTCTACCCTAGTAATCTACACCAGTCCTTGCAGTGTCAGTCTACCCTAGTAATCTACACCAGTCCTAGCAGTGTTAGTCTACCCTAGTAATCTACACCAGTCCTTGCAGTGTTAGTCTACCCTAGTAATCTACACCAGTCGTTGCAGTGTTAGTCTACCCTAGTAATCTACACCAGTCCTTGCAGTGTTAGTCTACTCTAGTAATCTACACCACTCCTTGCAGTGTTAGTCTACCCTAGTAATCTACACCAGTCCTAGCAGTGTTAGTCTACCCTAGTAATCTACACCAGTCGTTGCAGTGTTAGTCTACCCTAGTAATCTACACCAGTCGTTGCAGTGTTAGTCTACTCCGGCAATCTACGTCAGTTTTAACGTGTAAGTTTTTACTTTTTGTGTCCTCAGCCTCTCACTCTCCCACCACTCACTTTCATACTCATTCAAACCCTCTTATTCTTACATTCAACCTTACTCGCACTACCACACTCATGCCCTCTCTCTCTCTCTCTCCTTGAACGATAATTTCTCCCCATTGTGTCTTTAACGCTCACCACTATCAATCTGCTTCAGCTTCTCATCACTCACACGTTCCTCATGGCAACATTGAGTCAATCCCTCGCCTGTATTCAAGTTTGTCGTCAAGACCTCTTCGTTCTCCCATATTTTGTTGTTGTTCTGGTACAATCTTCCTACGTGTTGTTGGTACGTCTATTTTGTGGTAATTTTCTCTTGAACATTACAAAATCAATCAAAATCTTACTATGCTCTTTCAAGATTATGAGAGACAGCTTTTGTCTTGACTGAAATGTTTTCTTATTTGTTTTTCACTGCATCCTACCATAACTTGAGCTATTGAGATTTCTTAAAGAAGTTGTATTCCTTACTGTTAATCGCCTTCCACGTTTTCTACACTGTGATAAGACCATTCGTGAATCCAGCGTATCAGGGAAACAAATTGGCAGTAAAACCATGGCTCAAACATGTCAATTTATAGAAGCTAAGCAAGGGTTGTGAGTTGGCCTATTAGCGGCAAGACTAAGCTCACCTCCCCCAACTCCTCCCGTGTCTCGGCCAATCAACTATACGAATACGCTCTTCCGCACGTCCCTCCCAATTCCGAAGTCAACACATGTACACCCTCCACCCTTGCAAAGTCCCAGACCCCCGACGTCACTAACTTGTTTCTTTTTAAGATATTAGATTATTGTCTGTGGAGGGGAATAAAACACTTGTGCCACAAAAGTATTTATATATTAATGTTTTTAGCATTAATATGAACGTCTTTTTTTCGTTCCTTTTGAGATGCAATCATTTAAGTTTTTACAATGATTAATTAAATTGTGTTGTACGCCGTTTTAAAAAAGAATATCAAAAGAATATCAAATTTTTAGTTATTTTACGATTTTATTATCTTTTAATAATATCTTTGTCTCGCTAATCCGACATGTTCTCTGTTTCAATTAGTCTGGATAACACAGGACCTCTAATGTGAAGTTTCTCAGCTACATGAGTCGGGCCCCACTTCACCCCCAGAACATCATCACCTGACACATAAATCCTCCCAGATTATGTTTACATCTGTCAACACACCCGCTTGTCTATTCGTGTTTGGAAATGTTTCAAGAACTCAAACTTGTGGTCGCCCGAACGTTGTACAATATTCTTATATGGGAGAATGTGATAACAACTGTATCTTATCGTACCTTACTTTTTTTTTTTTACATATATCGCTTATCTAATTTTCGCCTGAAGCGGCTTGTACGGATATGTTGTAATTAAAACCTGAAATAAGTAAAAAAAACACCTCTTTCTCCATGCTTCTTTCATTGCACTTATTTCACCACACTTCTTTCACCATACTGCTTTCATCACACTGCCCTCACCACACTGCCATCACAATACTTCAGTCACCACACTCCGCCTCACAATACTTCGCGCACTACACTTACCACACTCCC
>NW_024713696.1:0-7334 GCF_018991925.1 Homarus americanus
TTATACTCAACCTGGGGGCTTTGTTATACTCGACCAAGGGACTTTGTTATACTCGATCAGGGGGTTTTGTTAATCTCGACCAAGGGACTTTGTTTTACTCGATCAGGGGTCTTTGTTATACTCGATCAGGGACCATTGTTAAACTCGATAAGGGGCCTTTGTTATATTCGATCAGGGAACTTTGTTATACTCGATTAGGGGACTTTCTCATATTCGATCAGGGGGCTTTGTTATACTCAATCAGGGGGCTTCGTGATACTCGATGAGGGGTCTTTTTTTTACTCTATCAGGGGCCTTTGTTATACTCGATTAGGGGACTGTGTTAACCTCGATTAGTGGCCTTTGTTATACTCGAACAGGGCTCTTTGTTATACTCGATTAGGGGCTTTGTTATACTCGATGAGGGGACTTTGTTATACTCTTTTAGGGACCTTTGTTATACTCGATCAGGGGCCTTTGTTATACTCTTTCAGGGGACTTTGTTATACTCGATCAGGGGACCTTGTTATAGTCGATCAGGGGCCTTTGTTAAACCCGATGAGGGGCCTTTGTTATTCTCGATAAGGGGCCTTTGTTATACTCTGTGAGGAAATTTTGTTATACTCAATGAGGGGACTTTGTTATACTCGATGAGGGTACTTTGTTGTACTCGATTTGGGTACTTTGTTATACTCGACCAGGGAGCTTTGTTATACTCAATGAAGGGGCTTTGTTATACTCAATGAGGGGGATTTGTTATACTCGATCAGGGGACTTTGTTATACTCGACCAGGGGACTTTGTTATACTCGACAATGGGGCTTTGTTATACTCGATGAGGGTGCTTTGTTATACTCGATGAGGGGGCTTTGTTATACTCGACCAGGGGTCTTTGTTATACTCGATCAAGGGACTCTGTTATACTCGATCAGACGACTTTGTTATACTCGATCAGGGGAATTTGTTATAGTCAATCAAAGGACTTTGTTATACTCGATCAAGGTGCTTTGTTATACTCGATCAGGAACCTTTGTATACTCGATCAAGGGACTCTGTTATACTCGATCAGGGGACTATGTTATGCTCGGTTAGTGGTCTTTGTTATAATCGATGAGGGGAACTTTCTTATACTCGATCAGTGGCCCTTGTTAAACTCGATCAGGGGCCTTTTTTATACTCATTCTGTGGACTTTGTTATACTCGACGAGGGGACTTTATTATACACGACTAGGGGGCTTTGTTATACTCGAACAGGGGACTTTGTTATACTCGTTCTGGGGACTTTGTTATACTCGACCAGGGGACTTTGTTATACTCGACTAGGGGGCTTTGTTATGCTCGATCAAGGGGCTTTGTTATACTCGATGAGGGGGCTTTGTTATACTCGACCAGCGGACTTTATTATACTCGACTAGGGGGCTTTGTTATACTCGATCAGAATTTGTTAAACTCAAAATCAAATTACTTTGTTATACTCGATCAGGGGCTTTATTATACTCGATAAAGGGACCTTTGTTATGTACTCGAACAAGGGGGCATTGTTATACTCGATTAGAGGACTTTGTTATACTCGATCAGGAACTTTTTATACTCGATCAAGGGCTGTGGTATACTCAGGGCTTTGTTAAAGCTTCCAGTCAGGGCCTTTTTGTACTCGTTCTCAGGACTTTGTTTATACTCGACCAGCGAGGACTTTGTTATACTCGACTAGGGGCTTTGTTATACTTTCAGCGGAGACTTTATTATACTCGACTAGGGCTTTGTTATACTCGTTCTGGGTACTTTTATTTATACTCGACCAGGGGACTTTATTACTTGCACTCGACTAAAGGGGGCTTTGTTATACTCGTTCTGGGGTCTTTGTTATACTCGACCAGAGGGACTTTGTTATACTCGATAGGAGCTGTTGCACTCGATCAGGTGGGCTTTATTTATTCTCGATGAAAGGGCTTTGTTATACTCGACCAGGGGACTTTGTTTTACTCGATCAGGGACTTTGTTATACTCAAGACAGGGGGCTTGTTATACTCGATGGGGGACTTGTTATACTCTTTTAGGGGTCTTTGATATACTCGATTAAGGGCCTTTTGTTATACTCTTTCAGGGGACTTTGTTATATATAGTCAGGGGACCTCGTTATATATCGATCAGGGGCGCTGTTAAACCCAGTAAATTGGCCTTTGTTTTCTCGATAAGCGCTTTGTTATACTCTGTGAAATTTTATTATACTCAATGAGGACTTTGTTATACTCGACAAGGGCTTTGTTATACACCGACAGGGACTTTCCGTATATACTCGATCAGTGGACTTTGTTATACATAAAATTAGAGTTTGTTATGTAATCAAAGAACTTTTTCCTTACTCGATCAGGGGCTTTGTTATATACTCGATCAGGGCCTTTGTTATACTCGAACAGGGACTTTATTATACTCGACAAAGGGGCTTTGTTATACTCGATGAGGGCTTTGTTATACTCGATCAGGAGCTTTGTTATACTCATCAGGGGGCTGTTATATATACTCGATCAGGGGCTCTGTTATACTCGGCAAGGACTTTGTTATACTCGATCAGGGCACTGTTTCTCCAATCAAAAAGACTTTCATGCCACTCGATCAGGGCTTTTGCTATACTCGATCAGGGCCTTTATTTATATTGATCATGGGCCTTTATTTATACTCGATCAACTGACTTTCTTATACTCGATCAAGGGGACTTTGTTATATACTCGATCAGGACGCTATTATACTCGATTAGAGGACCCTGTTATTCGATCAGGGGACTCTATTATACTGATCAGGGGCTTTGTTATATACTCGACCAGGGGCTGTTATACTCAATGGGGGGGATTTGTTATAATATTCAGTCGAGGGACTCTATTATACTCGATCAGGGGACTTTTGTTATACTCGATTAGTGGCCTTTTATTGCTCTCGAACCCAGGGGCTTTGTTGTATACTCGATGAGGGGCTTTGTTATACCACTTTCGGAAGTAGGTGACTACTTTATACTCGACAAGGGACTTTATTGCTCTCGGTGGGGTTCTTTGTTATACTCGACAGGGGCTTTGTTATACTCAATAGGGAAATTTGTTATATTCGATCAGGGACTCCTGTTATACTCGATCAGGGACTTTATTTATACTCGATTAGTAGCCTTTGTTATATACTCGAACCGGAGACTTTATTGCGCCTCGTCGCGGGTTCTTCGTTATACTCGATGGGGGGCTTTGTTATACTCAGTAGGTTACTTTATTTATAGTCGATTAAAGAGACCTATAAACCCTATACTCGATGAAGGCCTTTGTTATACTCGATCAGGGGCCTTTGTTGCTCTCGATAAGGAAAATTACAGTGATCAGGACGCTGTTATACTCGATCGAGGGCATTTTATACTCGATCAGGGGACATTATACTCGACCAGGGTTTTTGTTATACTCAACCTGGGGGCTTATTTTCTCGATAAGGGACTGTTATACTCGACTAGGGCTTTGATATATAAATTCAAGGGCTGTTATACTCGATGAGGGCTTTGTTAGCACTCGACCAGGGACTTGGTTTTGTTTCGATCAGGGGACTTTGTTATACTCGATCAAGAATTTGTTAAACTCAATCAAGAACTGTTATACTCGATCGAGGGCTTTATTAGCCTCAATCAGGGACCTTTGTTATACTCGAACGGGGGGCATTGTTATACTCGATTAGGACTTTGTATACTCGATTAGGACTTTTTATGCGATCAGGGGGGCTGTATTTATACTCCAGGGAGCTGTTAAACTTGATCAGGGGCCTTTTCCTTCACTCGTTCTCGGGACTTTGTTATACTCTAGAAACCACGGACTTTGTAGCCTCGACTAGGGGCTTTGGTATACTCGACTGGAGACATTTATTATACTCGACTAGGGGCTTTGTTATATATACTCGTTCTGGGTACTTTGTTATACTCGACCAGGGGACTTTATTATACTCGACTGAGGGACTTTATTGCCTCGACTAGGGGGCTTTATTTATACTCGTTCTGGGGACTTTGTTATACTCGACCAGGGACTTTGTTATACTCGACTAGAGAACTTTGTTATGCTCGATCAGGTGGGCTTTGTTATACTCGATGAGAACTGTTATACTCGACCAGGGGACTTTGTTTTACTCGATCAGGGGACTTTGTTATACTCGACGAGGGCTGTTATATTCGATGAGAACTTTGTTATACTCGATGAGGGACTTTGTTATAGTCGATTGAGACGCTATTATACTCGATGAGGGGCCTTTGTTATCACTCGATCAGTGGACTTTATTGTAGCTCGATTAGGTGACTGTTATAGCTAAGTAGAGGGGCCTTTGTTATACTCGATCAGTGGACTTTGTTATACTCGATTGAGAGGACATTATATTCGATGAGGGGCGCTGTGTTATACTCAACCTGGGGGCTTTGTTCATACTCGACCAAGGGACTTTGTTATACTCGAACAGGGGCTTTGTATACTCGATCAGGGCTTTGTTACACTCGATCGGGGACTTACTACACTCAACCAGGGACTTTGTTATACTCGACTGGGGCTGTTATACTCAATTAGGGGACTTTGTTAAACTCTCGACCAAGGGACTTTGTTTTACTCGATCAGGGGTCTTTGTTATACTCGATCAAGGACCATTGTTATACTCGATAAGGGCATTTGTTATATTCGATCAGGAAGTTTGTTATACTCAATTTGGGGACTTTCTCATACTCGATCAGGGGCTTTGTTTCACTCAATCAGGGCTTCGTGATACTCGATTAGGGGACTTTGTTTCTCGATCAGGGCGTTTGTTATACTCGATTAGGGACTGTGTTATATTCGATTAGTGTCCTGTTATCCTCGAACAGGGCTCTTTGTTATCTCGATTATTGGGCTTTGTTATACTCGATGAGGGATTTTGTTATACTCTTTTAGGGGCCTTTGTTTATACTCGATCAGGGGCCTTTGTTATACTCTTTCAAGAAATTTGTTATACTCGATTAGGGTACTTTTTGTATACTCGACCAGGGGCTTTGGTATACTCAATGAGTGGGCTTTGTTATACTCAATGAGGATTTGTTATACTCCATTAGGGCGCTGTTATACTCGATTAGGGGACTCTGTTATACTCGATCAGGGGACTCTGTTATACTCGATCAGGACTATATTATACTCGGTTAGTGGTCCTTATTTATACTCGAACAGGGGGCTTTGTTATACTCGATGAGGGGCTTTGTTATACTCAATCAGGGGCTTTGTTATCCTCGACCAGGGGACTTTGTTATACTCGACCAGGGACTCTGTTATACTCGATCAGGGACTATGTTATACTCGGTTAGTGGTCTTTGTTATACTCGAACAGGGGCTTTGTTATACTGATGAGGGGGCTTTGTTATACTCAATCAGGGGCTTTGTTATACTCGACCAGAGGACTTGTTATACTCAATCAGGGGACTTTGTTATACCCATCAGGGACTTTGTTATACTCCATCAGGGGACTTTGTTATACTCAACCAAAGGACTTTGTTATACTCGATCAGGACTTTGGTATACCCGAGCAGGGACTTTTATTACACGACCAGGTGAGTTTGTTATGCTCGACCAGGGACTTCGTTATACTCTATCAGGGCCGTTGTTAAACCCGATCAGGGGCCTTTTTATACTCGTTCTCGACTTTTTATACTCGACCAGGGACTTTGTTATACTGGACTAGGGAGCTTTGTTTTACTCGATCACAGGGACTTGTTAAACAAGATCAAGGGAATTTGTTATAGTCAATCAAAGGACTTTGTTATACTCGATCAGGGTGCTATGTTATACACGATCAGGACCTTGTTATACTCGATGAGGCTTTGTTATACACGATTAGGGACTTTGTTATACCTTTCAGGGGGCTTGTTATACTCGATCAGGGGTGTTATACTTGAACAGGGGTTTGTTATATTCGATGAGGGGGCTTTTTATACTCAATGAGGGGACTTTGTTATACCTGTTTAGGGGCCTTGTTATACTCGATTAGGGGCCTTTATACTCGATCAGGGGACCTCGTTATACCCGATCAGGGCCTTTGTTAAACCCGATGAGGTGGCCTTTGTTTTCGATAATGGGCCTTTGTTATACTCTGTGAGGAATTTTGTTATACTCAATGAGGGACTTTGTTATACTCGATTAGGTAATTTTTTATACTCGACCAGGGACTTTGTTATACCCGACAAGGGGGCTTTGTTATAATCAGAGGCTTGTTATCTTCGATGAGGGGCTTTGATATACTCGACCAGGGACTTTGCTATGCTCGATGAGTTGAATTTGTTATACTTAATCAAAGGACTTTGTTATACTCGATCAGGGGCTTTGTTATACTCGATCAGGGCCTTTGTTATACTTGATCAGGGGCGTTGTTATACTCGATCAGGGGTTTGTTATACTCGATCAGGGACTTTGTTATTCTCGATGAGGGGCCTTTGTTATACTCGATTAGGGGACTCTGTTATACCCGATCAGGGGACTCTGTTATACTCGAACAGGGACTTTGTTAAACCCGATGAGGGGCCTTTGTTTTTCTCGAAAAGGGCCTTTGTTATACTCTGTGAGGGAATTTTGTTATACTCAATGAGGGGACTTCGTTATACTCGATTAGGTACTTTCTTATATTCGACCAGGGGCTTTGTTATACTCAATGAGGAGGCTTTATTATACCCATAAGGGGATTTGTTATACTCGATCAGTGGACTTGTTATGCTTGATTAGGGACTTTGTTATACTCGAACAGGGGCCTTTATTATACTCGACCAGTGACTATGTTATACTCGATTAGGGACTTTGTTATAGTCGATCAGTGGCTTTGTAATACCCGATTAGGGGCCTTTGTTATACTCGATAAGGGACTTTGTTATACTCGATCAGGGGACTTTCTTAAACTCGATGAGGGGGCTTTGTTATACTCGATGAGGGACTTTGTTATACTCGATCAGGAGACTCGATATACTCGATGAAAGGCCTTTCTTAAACCCGATGTGGGGCCTTTCTTTTCTCGATATGGGGCCTTGTTATACTCTGTGAGGGACTTTGTTATACTCAATGAGGGGATTTGTTATACTGATCAGAGGACTTTCTTATACTCGATCAGGGGACTTTGTTATATTCGACAATGGGGCTTTGTTACACTCGATGAGGAGGCTTTGTTATACTCGATGAGGGTCTTTGTTATACTCGATCAGGAGACCTCGATATACTCGATGAAAGGCCTTTCTTAAACCCGATGTGGGGCCTTTTCTCGATATGGGCCTTTTGTTATACTCTGTGAGGGACTTTGTTATACTCAATGAGGGGGATTTGTTATACTCAATCAAAAGACTTTGTTATA
>NW_024713697.1:0-13506 GCF_018991925.1 Homarus americanus
GTTCAATATCATTACCCACTGTTGGAGTCAACCCTCACGCACAATGCAATTCTGATCCACATTCCTATGCGAGGGCAACATGAGTTTAATGCATGGCATTTAGAACCCTTCCCCTGGTTTGTGAACGACACACTGTATACCCTAGAGAGGCCTAAAGAACTTTTCTTAGTAGATGAAGAATATTCATTGTTATCAATAGAGGATTCTGAGGTACTGTCACGGTGTAAGTCGTCTTATCTACACCTACACGTATGTCCAGCCTACATGTTTGCATTTATTCCTGCTGCAGAGGGTATATGTGAATTGGCAGTCATACAACTAAATGTACGCACAGCGTTAGCGCAATGCAGTTATAGGCCAGTTAGTCTAAAGACTGTGTTCCACGCTCACCTTCACAATGTGCAGTATTTGTTCTTTCCAAATCTCACTACTGTAATTTTAAAATGCCAAAATGGCGTTAAGCAGCTAGTTGTGAAAGGGCATTACAAGGCTCCTGATTACTGTGAAATCACTTGTAGTACATTACGGACCTTGCCTACTCATCAGCATTTTGCGTTAAATCGAAAACTCAAGTCTGCTTTAATTCCACTTCCTATAATGAATTTCACTATCAAGGATATTCAAATAGTATCAGAGAAATTAAAAGTGTTAGCTTTCTTGAACGAGACACATTTTGCTGATTTGAATAATAACTTGCTATTTTATGTCACGGGAATTTGCACTACCAAGTCTTACGATTCCCTCTATTCTGTTAATTCTGGCAATAATGTTCCTGTTCTGTTATTACCGGGCAGTATCATCCAAATTCAACATTGTTCATAACATACTAACCCGTACGACACAAAAGTCTAGGTCCCCTGTAGTAGCAAATACCCCTACAGCTTAGTGTCTACATATCGGTTTATAACATGGTTAGGGTTGTCTAGTATGTACTGTACTCTGTGAGTTATTTAGGCCTCACGGAGCTCGGCTGGTAGGTGACCGAGCGATGTAATAGGCCCCTGTCTCATCAACAGAACGTATTATATAAATGGGTCAATACATCTGATATTATATTCAGATTCACCACCCTGTAACTTTCCACTGTCTATGAGTAAGACATGAGATTGACACGTGAGCGGGCAACTTACCCAAGAGGGCGAGACCCATAGCTCAGCATTTCTGTAAGCACGCACTGCGATGCCCCTAAGCTTCAGTAGCTCACCTCAAGTCATATCGCAGAAGGACGCGGACTCAACGCTTATCATACATAAACGCCGGCCCCTTTCTCATTCACTCCCTAGACAGTGACTACGGTTGATATACACCAGAATTATATCTATGAACTTTATAAGAAATGGAACGGCCGTTTGGGTTTCTTGTTATTGAAACCTGAAGAGCAACATGTGTGAACGGGACTGGTTATCAAGGCAAATGATTCATGTTTATAAAGTGTTATTTGCTTTAGTTTGTTCGAGCTGTGTATCCGGCTGGTCAGATTAGATAGAACCTAACCTAACCTAACACACTGTGTAATATAATGTTAACTGTAGCATTTAGAATTAACACAGGTAGTCAAATTTTTATCACTGCGGACGATACAATGCACTTAAAAAAATACTCTTTCGCGAAAAAAATCCACCCGAGCAGAAAAGGCGAGGATTAAGTTGATTAATCCCGGCCAGAAATAGAAAAAAAATCCCTGTAATTTTTTTGGTGTTGTTGGGAGGATTAGCGACTAATTCCAAGTAAATCTCTGATATTTCCCTTTTTCTCGGTAATTCCTGTAATGTGTTAAATTTTTCACACAAATTTAGATAAACCAATTGGATAAAGTTGTAAATTATTCCGAGATAAAACTCACGAGAACAGGTAGTGAGAGTTGTGAGTTGTTGGTGGAGGAAGATTACAAGTGAGGATCATCCCACCATACAACACCTATCTCACCACCACCACCACACCTAACTCAGCACCTATTACCACACACCACCACCACCACCACACACCGCCACCACCACCACCACCACTACTACCACTCAACACCACCACTACACAACACCTGCCACACTTTCATTACAACAGTATCCCGGTGTTAGTCATAAAGGCACGCCACCACAGTGATATTTTCGGAAAAAATGTGTTGTTTAATGTTGATATTTAAGATGCAAGAACCATAACCATATGACTGGTGCTCTTATATAATGAAAATGTGCAGCTGACACCACCAAAATGAGTTTACTTTATTATTATTAACTAATCTGCAAATAGAGTTTAACAATGTTCATATTATTATTTTTTTTACATCTAATACAGTTAACATTTATTATAACGGGTATGGTATAATACTGCTACTAATGATAATTATAATAACAATAATGATAATAATAATAATATTAATAATAATGATAATGGTAATGACAATAATAGTAACTACAACAACAACAATAATAATCATAATAATAATAATAATAATAATAATAATAACGATGATGATGATGATGACACACACACACCTTGACGTAGCTCTTCACTTATATCAATAAGTTCATCTGTACATTGTCCTCGTAGTCTCCAGTCTTAATCTATACCTTTATGACGTGGGTTATGGTCGTGGGTCGTAAAAGTTGATAGGTCATTTACTGTTATTACCAAACACCTCTCTCTCTCTCTCTCTCCAGAAATATGAGAAGAACCATCGAACTGCAGACAAATTCCCTTGAGCTTTACCTAATCTTATTCTTTTTCTCTCCTTCCTTTCTCTCTTTCTCTCTCTTTCCAGATATCCAAATTTGCTTTTGGTTAGTCGTGAATTATATTGGTAAGAAAAACCATCACTTTGTAAGATTATGCTGTGAGCTTTACATAAGTTATCGGGGGAATCTGGGACACATCGGAGGTACTGAAGAATTATGGTTAACTCGCTTGATATTGCTTTTGAGAGAGAGAGAGAGAGAGAGAGAGAGAGAGAGAGAGCTACCTCCTCCACCACACCACCACAATGCTGACCATCCTAGCTACTACACCACCATAACGTTGACCATTCTAGGTACCACACCACCCCATAACACTGACCATCCTAGCTTCCACACCACCACAGCGCTGGTCCCTCACACTTGAACTTAACTCACGGTAGTTTCTCCTCCTTTCAAGGGCATCACTGAGAAAAATCTAAGCCATCTGAGAGTGTTGAAGATACACCTCACCACCAAGGAGAAACACTTTATGTAACATAGTGTCCAATTCTCTATAATACGGACTGCTTTGTTTACGTGTGGCCGAGAAATAGTGCAGCGGGAGTGTGTTTAAAGATTCTCAGTTTGCTGTTTATGAGTTTACTGAAATGTGAGACTAAAAAAGAATTATCTAAGAGCATCTTATAGTTGTTTGTAGATATACACTTTGTTTACTTATATATATATATATATATATATATATATATATATATATATATATATATATATATATATATATATATATATATATATATATATATATATGTGTGTGGCTAAAATAAAATTATAGGAAGATTGGATTAGTTATATAAATACTTGGAGTTGAATTATCACAAAAGAAGATCAATTTATCGTCAATATACTTTGAGCTTTACTATTTTAAAAGATCAAATATATTGCCTTTATATAAATACTTTAAGTTTACTAATATATGTAACTAAACGTAAATCATCCGAAAGGAAACTGAAATTGATAGTGTATATATTTATCCTCAAATGTCTACAATAACTGTAGTTGTGTTGCAGTAAAAGGAGAACGTTTATTGTTGTTCAGGAGAGGCTATGAGGGTCACAAGTCACTGCAACCGTTTAATTTTTTTAACACAACAAACACGGGAGCCTTAGTGCC
This sequence comes from Homarus americanus, assembly GCF_018991925.1. Classification (NCBI taxonomy): domain Eukaryota; kingdom Metazoa; phylum Arthropoda; class Malacostraca; order Decapoda; family Nephropidae; genus Homarus; species Homarus americanus. The sequence continues at coordinate 3,840 of NW_024713697.1, forward strand.
TGGCTATATACTACTGTTATACTAGAGAGAGAGAGAGAGAGAGGCAACATTTCCACCAAGACTCACATAAGAAACAGAAGGTTCAGTTTACAATCGAATTTCCAATAACAATCACAGTTAACGTTTTCTCAACCCGAGATTAAGCAGTTGTCATACCGAGTTATATACATATTTTGTTTCTGTATGATGATGATACCTGGTGTATGTGTGTGTGTGGGGGAGACAGCTCAAATTAAAACAATATATTTTAAGTACACTCTTTTTCCGTATTTAGATTAAAAAAAAAGCGACAACTTATGGATTGGAAATGTTTGAACATTATACTTATTAGTATATAATAATTGGTGGGAAAGGTCAAGTATGATTCGTTTATAAACACCGACGTCAACACTCTAGCCTCAGGGTATCACCAGGCCAGTAGCACTAATTCTCACGGGTGAAAAATATAAAAAACAAAAGCTATAATTATATTCCTTTTCTGCAGGTTGTTGGTCTCTGGGGAAATTAGGAGTGATAAATGACTTTCATCAATTTATAGAGAACAGATGAAGGAATTCCCCGCCAGGTGAGATAACCTGACCTTCTCTAATTAATGAAACCAACAGCCGCTCTTAATGGATTTATTGTCTGAACCAAAACAATTAAAGTGAAACAAGGATGAAGTCAATAGCCGTGATCAATACCAGGTTTTAGAGGACAAAATCATAACACAGATTCACAAGTAGTGTGTGTGTGACGAAGTCTGTCATTCTCCCCAAAGTATTGATCATAACAACACCACGGCCACACATCACCACCACCGAGTGACATTGAATGTAACACCTACAATAATTACTTTGAAATTAATTAAATTTAATAATGCTTATTGGTTCACAATGAAGGGCATATTAACATAGTTCACTTTTGTATAAACTAGCGAAGATATATATAAAGGGGATATAGATAAAGTTCTTATAATATCCGAGCAGGATAGGACTCGGAGCAACGGATTCAAGTTAGATAAGTTTAGGTTTAGGAGGGAGATAGGAAGGAACTGGTTCACAAATAGGGTGGTGGACGAGTGGAACAAGCTTAGCAACTTTGTAGTAAGTGTGGGAACTCTGGAAAGTTTCAAAAGGAGTCTAGATAGATTCATGGATGATAGAGAGCGGTAGTAACTCTCGACAGGAGCTGCCATGCACAGGCCAACCAGCCTATTACAGACTCCTTATTTTCTTATATATATATATATATATATATATATATATATATATATATATATATATATATATATATATATATATATATATATATATATATATAAGTTATAGATTTTATTGGGCCAGCCAAATATATATGGATCCTCGTGTTTCAAGCCGATTTGGTAAAATGTTACTCTGACCACCTAAGTGATAATGTAGGTCTCATTAGAGTGTCTACGGCGCCATAAGCTGTTGTTAGGCTTGTGTGTAAAGATAAATAAAAGTTCTAGGATTGCTTTTTAGGTTCTGGTATCCAGCTGTTAGCGTTCTCGGTCAGCCAGTAGGCCGGTGTCAGGTCTGGAATCTGGAGGTGTTGATAGTAAGGCACCTTGGATAAAATCACACGGGAAAATGGAAACAACGGAGCACCTTAGCTTTCGTCTTTATTCAAGACATCTTCAGAGGCAACTGGATTACATGGACAGAGAGAGGCTTAAATATACAGGGTGACCTTAAAAACATGAGGTCAGGTCATAATGATGTCATCCACTAATCCCCACACCAACACACACGTAGAGGAGCTTAAGAGAAGGGGGGTGACTTGACTTGTCAGGTCAGGTCAAAAATAAGGGACCCACAAAATACCTATCATACATCTAGATCAAAGGTTTTCAAAGCATTTTTAACCTTGGGCCACTGACAAATAAATAAATAAATATATATATATATATATATATTATTTCCTGTAGTAGTTTGAAAGTTCCTGATATTAGTAAAACTATTTCATTCAAAAACCTTGTACGAGCAATAGGTAACTGAGACGGCTAACTGAGACGGCTATGGTGTTGATGAACGCCGATGAGACTACCTCCCTTGTACTCATTATTATCGGTGGGAAAACTAGGGTAAAGAAATTCATATAGCGTCTAGTCGTCCAGTATTCCAAATGCCTTTCACTTAACTTACGATAATGGCCTCCCTGGGGTCCAAATAGTGAGGCGTCCTTACCATGATGGTCAGCCAGCTCTCTCTCATCTCCGTGTAGTCTGGGAGAGGATTGCTCTACCTCCGGCCACCTGCTACTTACCAGGAATGGGACGCTTGTCACTGTGTTAATACCAGGGGCAAATCCCGGGACTTGTAATTTGCTACAATTGTTGGGGTTTATGGTCACATTTGCAAATACTGTATTCAGCAGGCGAGGTGCGGACGTTGTTGAGGGGGGCGTGACTCTGTACTGTACTGTACCGTACATGGCCTCCCACAGAGTCCCACAGTGACCTCGACTGGTTACGGTAAGTGGGGAGCAACTCAACGATAGGGAGGCGGCAGTAGAGACCCACAAACACGCCCCGAACACAGTACTGTATAGTCTCCGAGGTGTCAAGGGGATGGTGTTACCGTCTGGCATTATAGATATGATAATCCCGAGGCGCTCTCAGTCCACCTAGCTGTAATTGGGGAAGTGAAGGCGGTTGAGTGCAGTCTTGGCTACACGGCCTCCCTTACTTTCCGAAGACATGCTATGTAGTGTGCCGTATCCACACTGTCCCTAACTGGCAGCCATGTCTATGGGACTCACTATCACTTTTTCACAATTGAGTAACTACTTGAACACCTTCAGACAATCGCTCTTCTTAGGCAAAGGGTGGTCAGGCAGGAGCCCGACAGCTGCCACAGATCGCTGGACTTTAATGTAGCACAAAATGTCCGACACAGCTTACACGAAACAGATGACGATCCAAACATTTTCAGTTCGTAATTCGCTAATCCGTGGCCAACTGAGCTATAGCGTGAAGTGCTCTTAAAACTCCACATACCTGCCGCCTCGCATGCTGTAAAAACATACAATGCTCCGGAAACGCACCAAACATTTTGTAAACGACTCTAAAGTATTTTAACGAGGGTTTTACATCATCAGTAAACAGAAAGGTATTAAACCGTCAGCAAACATTGTATATGCATACTGCATGAAATATGACCTATAATGTTGTTAACACTGAACAAACTGAAAAAGACTTAAAAGAATATTTCTTTTTGCAACAGACCTTTTTACACATCACTTTAGCTCGTGTTGTTATACAATACTGTTGTTAGGGTAATGTTTTAATATTTGCAAGACGAATGTGAATTTGTTGCCATCCGGTATAACTTACTGTACACTCCCATACTTAGTGTACATTATGTAAGAGAAAATAAACAGTTATAAAAAGTAAGATAAACAATAAAAGTAAAAGTAAATTGTCCTTTTACAGATAAAGTTTACTGCAACACGAGGCAACTTCACTCAGCTGATCGTATATGGGTGGACGGTGAGGCGAAGGAGTTCTTCTCTGGCTGGTTCACACGGGGATGATGATTACTGCCTTCCTGTGTATCGTCTGCTCTGCCTCCTCCTTATTTCCACTTTCACGGGTATTGTTTTTTCTTTCTGTTTTCGATTTTGTTTTATTATTTGTATTTTAACTAAATATTTTCCAGATATTTTGGTTATCTAATACTTTCAAATATGTGAAATTTGGATATATGAGATAGCGCTGAGGCAAGGGCGTTAAGGCCGATGTAACCCGTATATAGGGTCACAGTTAGCCATGACTAGTTCTCCATAATGCCCACACACCCATAGTACCCACACACTACCCACACACTACCCACACACTCACACAAGGAGATAAAGTGAAATAAACTGCTGTACCTAAATATTATGTTACTCAAAATATATTCCCAAAACAGCACGTTTACAGTTGAAAATAATAAAAGCATAAATAATACAAACAAAATAAATTAATATGTTTTTTATTATTTTTAAATATCAGAAATGTTGGGTCAACGCTTCTTGTTGTTCTTTGTCTTTTTCCCAGTGAAGATGTAGTCTCCCCATGGCAGGTACTGGTCCTTTTGTACATGGCAAAAAGTGGTAGTTTCCTTCTTCTTCTTGTTGTTTTGAGGTTTAGTGTGCTTTGTGGTCTGCAGTTTGTTAGATCGGGGGCCCTTCTCCTTCACCTGGCAAGGCTTCACCTCAACCTTTGAAACTTTTGTTACAGTGCGTCGGAACACCATTGTGATTTACTGACACTAACAGCTCTCTCACTGAGGTCAAATCAAAATTTGACCATACAGAAAGAATTACGGTTTAATAAGGTTGGAATTTAAAGAAATTGACAACAAAATGAAGCTCTGTTTATCACTATAGTAAAGAGGGATGGTGTTTGTAGAGATGATGGATGGTGTTATAATATGTAGTGATGATGGATGGTGTTATATGTAGTGATGAAGGATGGCATTATATGTAGTAATGAGGGATGGTGTTATATGTAGTGATGATAGGAGGGTAATATATGTAGTGATGATGGATGGTGTTATATATAGTGATGATGCATAATGACATATGTAGTGATGATGGTTGGTGTTATATGTAGTGATGCTGGATGGTGTTATATGTAGTGATGATGGATAGAGTTATATGTAGTGATGATGGATGATGTTATATGTAGTGATGATGGGTGGTGTTATATGTAGTGATGTTGGATGGTGTTATATGTAGTGATGATGGATATTATATGTAGTGATGATAGGATGGTTCTATATGTAGTGATGGATGGTGTTATATGTAGTGATGATGGATGATGTTATATGTAGTGATGATAAGATGGTTTTATATGTAGTGATGATGGATGGTGCTATATGTAGTGATGATGCATGATGTTATATGTAGTGATGATGGGTGGTGATGTATGTAGTGATGTTGGATGGTGTTATATGTAGTGATGATGGATGATATTATATGTAGTGATGATAGGTTGGTTTTATATGTAGTGATGATGGATGGTGTTATATGTAGTGATGATGCATGATGTTATATGTAGTGATGATGGGTGGTGTTATATGTAGTGATGCTGGATGGTGTCATATGTAGTGATGATGGATGGAGTTATATGCAGTGATGATGGATGATGTTATATGTAGTGATGATGGTTGGTGTTATGTGGTGATGTTGGATGGTGTTATATGTCGTGATGGATGGTTCTATATGTAGTGATGGTGGATGGTGTTATATGTAGTGATGATGGATCATGTTATATGTAGTGATGATGGTTAGTGTTATATGTAGTGATGATGATGGATGGTGTTATAAGTAGTGATGATGGATGTTGTTATATGTAGTGATGAAGGATGGTGTTAGTGAAGATTGTGAAGTGAGATGTAGTGAAGATTGTGAAGTGAGGTGTAGTGGAGATTGTGAAGTGAGATGTAGTGAAGATTGTGAAGTGAGATGTGGTGAAGATTGTGAAGTGAGATGTAGTAAAGATTGTGAAGTGAGTTGTAGTGAAGATTGTGAAGTGAGATGTAGTGAAGATTGTGAAGTGACATGTAGTGAAGATTGTGAAGAGAGATGTAGTGAAGATTGTGAAGTGAGATGTAGTGAAGATTGTGAAGTGAGATGTAGTGAACATTGTGAAGTGAGATGTAGTGAAGATTGTGAAGTGAGATGTAGTGAAGACTGTGAAGTGAGATGTGGTGAAGATTGTGAAGTGAGATGTAGTGAAGATTGTGAAGTGAGATGTGGTGAAGATTGTGAAGTGAGATGTAGTGAAGATTGTGAAGTGAGATGTAGTGAAGATTGTGAAGTGAGATGTAGTGAAGATTGTGAAGTGGGATGTAGTGAAGATTGTGAAGTGAGATGTAGTGAAGATTGTGAAGTGAGATGTAGTGAAGATTGTGAAGTGAGATGTAGTAAAGATTGTGAAGTGAGATGTAGTGGAGATTGTGAAGTGAGATGTAGTGAAGATTGTGAAGTGAGATGTAGTGAAGATTGTGAAGTGAGATGTAGTGAAGATTGTGAAGTGGGATGTAGTGAAGATTGTGAAGTGAGATGCAGTGAAGATTGTGAAGTGAGATGTAGTGAAGATTGTGAAGTGAGATGTAGTGAAGATTGTGAGGTGATATGGAGTGGTGGCTGAAGTGGGGATGGTGAGATTGTTAAGTAAGTGTGGTAAGATTTGAAGTGAGATGTAGTGAAGATTGTGAAGTGAGATGGTGAAGATTGTGAAGTGAGATGTGGTGAAGATTGTGAATTAAGATGTGGTAAAGATTGTGAAGTGAGATGTAGTGAAGATTGTGAAGTAAGATGTGGTAAAGATTGTGAAGTGAGATGTAGTGAAGATTGTGAAGGGAGATGTAGTGAAGATTGTGAAGTAAGATGTGGTAAAGATTGTGAAGAGAGATGTAGTGAAGATTGTGAAGTGAGATGTAGTGAAGATTGTGAAGTGAGATGTAGTGAAGATTGTGAAGTGAGATGTAGTGAAGATTGTGAAGTGAGATGTGGCGAAGTGAGATGTAGTGAAGATTGTGTAGTGAGATGTAGTGAAGATTTTGAAGTGAGATGTAGTGAAGATTGTGAAGTGAGATGTGGTGAAGATTGTGAAGTGAGATGTAGTGAAGATTGTGAAGTGAGATATAGTGAAGATTGTGAAGTGAGATGTGGTGAAGATTGTGAAGTGAGATGTAGTGAAGATTGTGAAGTGAGATATAGTGAAGATTGTGAAGTGAGATGTAGTGAAGATTGTGAAGTGAGATGTAGTGAAGATTGTGAAGTTAGATGTAGTGAAGATTGTGAAGTGAGATATAGTGAAGATTGTGAAGTGAGATGTAGTGAAGATTGTGAAGTGAGATGTAGTGAAGATTGTGAAGTGAGATGTAGTGAAGATTGTGAAGTGAGATGTGGTGAAGATTATGAAGTGAGATGTAGTGAAGATTGTGAAGTGAGATGTAGTGAAGATTGTGAAGTGAGATGTGGTGAAGATTATGAAGTGAGATGTAGTGAAGATTGTGAAGTGAGATGTAGTGAAGATTGTGAAGTAAGAAGTGATAAAGATTGTGAAGTAAGATGTGGTAAAGATTGTGAAGTGAGATGTAGTGAAGATTGTGAAGTGAGATGTAGTGAAGATTGTGAAGTGAGATGTAGTGAAGATTGTGAAGTGAGATGTAGTGAAGATTGTGAAGTGAGATGTAGTGAAGATTGTGGAGTGAGATGTAGTGAAGATTGTGATGTGAGATGTAGTGAAGATTGTGAAGTAAGATTATAAAGTAAACTGTAGTAATTGAGGTTAAACGAACGCAGGTTATTCTGTAGTGTATCCGTGTCTTGTTAACGTGGAACCAACATGGCGGTGGTTCTCAATATAGATACGTTATTTTGCCAGGAATTTCTGTCAAAACGAAATATGAATCAACCATATTTAGCCTAAATTAACCTAGCGGCTTTATTATATATTCTAAGATGTTTAAGTTGGATAGATCAGATCAGGTTAGGTTAAGTCAGGTTGGGTTAGGTTAGGTTAATTTTGTTAATTTTGCCACTTAGAGGCTAGTTTATTGTGCCCCCCATACTCATCCTGTGAGTGGTAGTGCAAAGAGATTACAAAGTGGTGTTAGATGAGGTAGGTGGTTAAGTTAAGTTTCAATAGGTTAGGTTGGATTACGTCAGGTTGGGTTAAGTTAGGTTAGGTAGGTAATAAGTAGATAGGTTACGGTCGGTAGGTGGGAAAGTTAGGTTTGATTAGGTTAGCTTATGTCAGACGGGGAGGTTAGGTTCGATTATGTCAGGTTAGGTTCGATTATGTCAGGTTAGGTTAGATTACGTCAGGTTAGGTTAGATTATGTCAGCTTAGGTTAGATTATGTCAGGTTAAGTTAGATTATGTCAGGTTAGGTTAGATTATGTCAGGTTAGGTTAGATTATGTCAGGTTAGGTTAGATTATGTCAGGTTAGGTTAGATTACGTCAGGTTAGGTTAGATTATGTCAGGTTAGGTTAGATTATGTCAGGTTAGGTAAGATTATGTCAGGTTAGGTAAGTAGGTGGAGGTAGGTAAAAAAGGTTAGGTTAGGTCGGCAGGTTTTAGTGTAGGAGCTTAAGTAATCCCGTAAAAATTTCATGTTAATTTTTGACACCATACATCGTAATAATCCTTATAAACTATGTCAAGGAACTGTGGTGTAATTTTTTCTGAACGGTTTATTATAAGTTTTATGCCATTAAAGAAGTTTTATCAAAGAGCGGCGTAATGAACCACAGACGTATTACCATTAAGTCCTAAGTAACTTAAAACATGACTAATAACCTATGAACATGTAGTATTATATGATTACAATTTAACATAATATATTATGAATGCTGTTATAATATCTTAAGTGTGTTACAAACATGGCTGCTCATATATGCCATCCTGTCTCTAGCAAAGAAGAGATTGCAGTAAGTAAAATTATTTGCTAAAGACAAATACTGGAAATTAAACATATACTTATTACCATTATCTGAAAAGCTTAGAGCCACCGTTTTATATTTATTAAAAGTTTGTAGTGTTATACATCATGTGTATACAAGTCACAAGTTATTATTTACGACATTGCTTCAGTCCTCGTCATCAGAGTCTTCTGTGTACAACAGATTCCTTCACCTTGTTTAGGCATTTCTCATCATCTGCTTGACAGTTATACATCTCGGTGCATGTCATGCTATTCTTTCTGATTATTTCTGTATGAACATGACAATGATCCACATTTCCTGACGCCACATCCACATTTAACAAGTTCTGTGATTGCTTCTGGAGCTGGTGGTTGGTCTGATATTACTAGTATGAAACAGTATTGTCAATCTTCCAGCCATGCTCTAATTGTGAAAGCATTTCACTGTCTGCATCACAAGACCACAGAAGAACTTGATACCTTCCTCTCAATATATGATACTTTAGAGTTGCTGCAGTCGCTGGTAGTTCTCCAGCTTCTGCCTGCGTTATCTTGAAGAGATGCCATCTAAGTTTTGACAGTTTAGTGAAAGTCATTCGTGGACAATAGAGCTTAAATACAAATTCCTCTAGACCAATATACATGTCTGCTGGAGGGCATTTGGTCTACTCAGCATCTTGAATGCATCTAGGACTTTTGTGTTAGATTTCATCAAAGTGCTCCAACATGCTTTCTTTCCTTTGCCAACAAATTTTTCAATGCAGTCAGATCCTGTGAAGGCATGGAATCCTGTAAGGCTCTCTGCCCAATGTGTCGTCGCTCACCAGTTCCTGTTATCATACTTGTATTTTCTCCAAGTTGAGGCTGCTTTAATATGCCAAACACATCAGTGTCTGGTGACTTGATATGTACAGTGCTGCCCTTCTGTGATGCATATACTGTATGTCCTGCTTAAGTTCTATAACTTGTGATAGCAATTTGATGGTTGAAGTCTTATTTCCTGCTTTCCACGACAGTAGATTAACCTTGGACAGCTTTTCCCAGATGCTCAATGGACCAACAATACGTTCCTTGACAAAATTTCATAATTTTGTCTTCCAACTTCATATGCACATAGATTGTCATATTTGGCATTTTCTGGCATTACAGCTCCAGTTACCAAGTTTATAAGAGCATCATTTTCCTGGGATTACAGTCACCAATAACATTGTGTAACTTCTGTACATCAGCATATTGACAG
>NW_024713698.1:0-22278 GCF_018991925.1 Homarus americanus
GTCTCAGTAGTCCAGCCATGTTTCCAACAGCACCTTAGGTAGCCTCAGTAGTCCAGCCATGTTCCCAGCAGTACCTTAGGTTGTCTCAGTAGTCCAGCCATGTTTCCAGCAGCACCTTAGGTAGTCTCAGTAGTCCAGCCATGTTCCCAGCAGTACCTTAGGTAGTCTCAGTAGTCCAGCCATGTTCCCAGCAGTACCTTAGGTAGTCTCAGTAGTCCAGCCATGTTTCTAGCAGCACCTTAGGTAGTCTCAGTAGTCCAGCAATGTTCCCAGCAGTACCTTAGGTAGTCTCAGTAGTCCAGCCATGTTCCCAGCAGTACCTTAGGTAGTCTCAGTAGTCCAGCCATGTTTCTAGCAGCACCTTAGGTAGTCTCAGTAGTCCAGCAATGTTCCCAGCAGTACCTTAGGTAGTCTCAGTAGTCCAGTAATGTTCCCAGCAGTACCTTAGGTAGTCTCAGTAGTCCAACAATGTTCCCAGCAAGACCTTTAAGATAAAAAATAAATAAAAATTAAATATCCTGCTAGGTCACAATGATTCAGGAAACTAAAGGGGCGAAATGGCCATTATGTTTAACCAGTGTAAATGTTACGACTTACGGACCACTCAGGGGACAACATTGCCCTCTTGAGTGGTAAATAGAATGGGTTTGAGGAGGTACATTCAAAAGAGATATACGAATAATTACTACAATAAAACTCACTAAACAAGAAAAACCACACTGTCTGTAGCCCTGGATCGAGTATATGGCAGAATTGATGGACTGAAGTTGGGAGGAAGTTATTAGAGTGCGGAAAGTGGCTGTAAAACGTTGATGGTAGTGATGATGAGAGTCGGGTGTACGGATTGAGGCTTCCCATAGAAGAATTAAGCCCATTTGATAGTGGTCAAGTGAGGGGTTCCTGATCGAAGGTGGAGTGAAGAAAGAAAATAAGTATTAAGTTCCCATTGTTACGCCCCCCAATAAAGAAAAGAATCGGTGGTCTGAATAACAATGGTGCTCTCCATCCGTCCGTCCGTCTGTTTATCAGTCATTCTGTCAACAAATGGTGTCCACAGGATAACTTAAGTTCTAATGGCTGCAGTGCAACCAAACTTCATACAAAATATATTTATACAAAGATGATGAAGCCTTATCAATTTTAGCTTCGGTCAAGGGTGTCAGCCGTTTTAGTGATCGCTTTTGTTTGTGTTATGTTTGTAGAGGGAGCTGCAGAAGGGAGGTGTTTACAGCGTACCGCACATAAGGGGTGAGAGTGGAAGAGATTGGTAAGGTGTGGTAGGTCGGTTGTTGCTCGTCCTAGAAGTGTTTGTTGTCAGTGGATCAAGAAACAGAACTGTAAGATTTTGTAGGAGGATTTAGAATTGTGATTGAGAAAGGAAAGGTGAATGGGAAAACTAGTAGAAGAATGTTAGTGTTGCTTGAAGAGAGAAAGTTAGTGTTGCTTGAAGAGAGATAGTTAGTTTTGCTTGAAGAGAGAAAGATCTAGTGTGTTGCTTGAAGAGAAAGTTAGAGAGTGTTGCTTGAAGAGAGAACATTAAGAAAGAATAATTGCCAAAGAAATGGGGTGATGTTTGAGAAGATAAAGTTGATATCGATTACTAACAAAAGAAAGAGTAGTATTGCTTAAGAAGAGAAAGGTTGAGGGCAAGCAATAACCATAAAAACGAAAGGTGCTAATGTTTGAGCAAAAAGAAAGTCGGAACGTGACCAATCAGAGAGAAGATATCAGAATTTCAGATATCCGAGGAATTCTTTCAGTGTAGGGAGGAGGTGGGAGCAGAGGAGAGAGGACAGAGAGAAAGGGGGGGGGGCGGGGGAGTGCAAGTAGAGTGAAAGCCAAGATGGTGGAGTGTGAAGAAAGTTTGAAAGTTAGTTAAGTTCACCCATCCTGTCCATCCCTTCCCTCCCACTTCGTCCATCCCTCCCCTTCCACTCATCCTATCCATCCCTCCCCTCCCACCCATCCTGTCCATCTTTGGCCTAAGTATTGAGGCGGGGGTTGAGGGGAGGGGGCCACAACTCGCTGCCTAAGGTACTGTGTTTACTTCTGGAGTGACGCCACTATGTACACACGCCCTCCTTGTGTCCGGGGGCAGGGGGCTGGATGGTTGTGGTAGGGGATCAGTGGTTAGGGTAGGGGGATCGATGGTTGGGGATAGGAGAATGGATGGTTGGGGGCATGGAGTCGGGAGATAGATGATCCAAATTTTGTATAATTGGGAACACCCTGAGCCATGATGGTTAATAAACGGTTTGTCTTGTATTATTATTATTATTATTATTATTATTATTATTATTATTATTATTATTATTATTATTATTATTATTATTATTATGATCATTAGTATTATTATTATTATTATTATTATTATTATTATTATTATTATTATTATTATTATTATTATTTCCTTATTGAATTTGTCGTATATATGTTCATAAAAATAGGCACTGTATTCTGTTAGTTTTAGCGTCACCCTCACCCTCACTCCCACTGCAGTAGAGGATTCACTGGGGATGGCAGATTGATTTCTCTTTGATCTGTTGTTAAAATGATTTAAAGTCCACACGAGGGTTTAAGTTTCCCGCCAGACTCTCCCCCCCCCCCTTCCCGCCTGGAGGTGCTGGTCATGGCCTGGAGGTTCACAGATTATATTTTGTTCAATGAAATAAGTCCCTACAAAATTTGATTTATTATAATTAACGTGTGTGGTGGGCGAGTGGATATGGTGTTCGTCTCTTGTTATAAGTCTCGTTGGTTCGCGCTCAGGACATCCCCAGATCACCCAGCAGAGAATGTGATGGAGGTCATTGGCTGCGTTAAACTTCGCTTGAAAAATAAAAAGGTCCCTCAAAAGCGAGTTTAATTACCATTCAACGGAGGAGAGGCAGACATTGAGCTGACAAACGTAGCCAGGAGTAAAAGTCTTCTGTGAATATTTATGATACAAACAGATAAATGATGGCTGTCAAATTAACACCCAATGAATGGGAATACTCCTGTCTGCTGTGCTATTAACTTCTTCATATTTTTACGCTTATAAAAAAATAATAATTAAGATTAATGCCTCAAATTACAAATCCCATCATTTACTTCTTGGGGAATAAAGTTTATGAGCAACATTCTGAGAATGATGTTATTACCGTCCTGGAGCCTTTGTGAACTAATTGCTGGGCAGGAGTTATAGGCTTGGTATGAGGTGCGGCAGGGAGCTTACACCTTCGTTCTGGTAATGGACCAGCCTTGTCGTACAGCTGTTATGTATCACCCAGTCCTCTGCCTGCCTGCCTTCTTCTGTTTATATATGTGTGTGTGTGTGTGTGTGCGTGTGTGCATGATAAAGTGCCCCCATGCATCATAATAGACGTCAGGTTAGCAGAAGGTAAATTATCTAATAGTAATTTATGATCCTGACTTCTCAAGTTTTAATCAGGTGTGAAGAACCTCAGTAGTTTACTAATTCATATTATGTAAAATTGAGCTTATATTCATATTTGTATAGGTTGACTTCTATATCTGTTTAGTAATTTATTTATTGAAATGATTGTTATTTGATATATGCATTAACGATCCAAAGTAAATTTTTATTGCGATTAAAAATAATAATGAAAATAATAATAATAATAATAATAATAATAATAATAATAATAATAATAATAATAATAATAATAATAATAATAATTTCAGATTTTGACAAAAACATGTCAGGTAAACAAAATGTTGGATCCGTCTCGTCTCCAGTGATATCAACTTGATGTCCGCACTGGACTTGGATGAGAAAGAAAGACTTGTATCTTATAAGTATTCATTGTTGATATCTAGTGTAAATATTAACATAGTATATACGCACTTAAAGACATAGTATACGCACTTAAAGACCTGAAATGTTGAAGCTCAGTAGTGCATCTTTACACTGCGGAACACAGCTAGTCGGTTACACCACTGAGCGTGATTGGATGACCGCGCTACTTGACCTTAACCAATCACCAATCTTAAATCCAATACAATCCCTGTCTCTCTGAAAGAAGAGGGAGGCGGTCTGCGATTTACATTAGGTAACCATCTGGATGTAATGTTTTGGTTCTAAAGTATAAAGTTGGCCCAGGGCGAGTATGGAGAGCAGGGGTACTACAGTCAGTTTGGTGTAGGGATGATTACTTAACATTTGGTGTAGGGATGATTAATTAACGTTTGGTGTATGGATGATTACTTAACGTTTGGTGTAGAAATGATTAATTAACGTTTGGTGCATGGATGATTACTTAACGTTTGGTGTATGGATGATTACTTAACGTTTGGTGCAGGGATGATTAATTAACGTTTGGTGTATGGATGATTACTTAACGTTTGGTGTAGGGATGATTAATTAACGTTTGGTGTATGGATGATTACTTAACGTTTGGTGTAGGGATGATTAATTAACGTTTGGTGTATGGATGATTACTTAACGTTTGGTGTAGGGATGATTACTTAACGTTTGGTGTATGGATGATTACTTAACGTTTGGTGTAGGGATGATTAATTAACGTTTGGTGTATGGATGATTACTTAACGTTTGGTGTAGGGATGATTACTTAACGTTTGGTGGAGGGATGATTACTTAACGTGCAAATTACCTAAAAAAATTAATGTAATATTATAATTGTATAATCAACTAAAATTTCAACAATACTGGAGCAATTTGCAACACGCAGGAAGCACTGTTGTGTTATTAGGTGGGTCCCTCTCCCCTCCGCCTGGTAACTGACTGACCAGGAGACGACTTTATAATTACTTTTACATGTACTGCTCTACCTCCTGCCTCTCCAGTATTCCTAAACAAGAATAAGGTTCCTTTCTCCTCCACATTACCCTCATATGTTTAGAGTGTTAGTGAAGTACGGGGATCGTTGATAGTAGTAGAAGTAGGAGTAAAGAGTCCAACACTGAATGGTGGCCCACGAAGGTGCAGGAATAATGTACACGAGGGGACAAATGCACTGAACCGCTTTGTTGTGTTAATTTGGCTGTTGTTTTAAACTGTCGTGGTAATGAGGTCGTCTAAGTGATATAGACCATTAACTATTTTTTTTCTAGTTATTTTTGGGGGGAAGTAAATAGATCTGTTTTCAACTACACCGAGGCCTTTAATTATTTTCACTATATGTGAATGTCAAATTTCGTTAATATCTGGAGAACAACCCAATCATTTATATACTCTTGTGTTGTAGTGACCTTCCTCAGGCAACTACGACTGTCTGTAAGTTGGTGAGCAAGCTACGCCTTTATTCAGTGTATATACTGATTTTTGAAGCCCCAGGGGTTCGAATGAGTCTCGAATCCAGCTTTTACAGCTTCTACAGTATATTAGCTCGACGATTTTAAATTTCGAAACAGCAACATTAGTTACAGGACTGCCAACATGAATTTTGCATTGCCAAATTAAATATATTTTCATTATGAAAACTTTGTTTTTGTAATGCCGATGATTTTAATCATGAACATTTTTAAATTTGGATGACGATCACTTGCTTGTTCTGTCAAACTGAACTTCCATTATGCAGTTTGGACAACTGCATCATTCATTTTACCACAAGAAAGTAAGCCATTACTCATTTTTTACCTTATCACCATGAACGTTTCAATGAATTCAATTAATTATGGTTATGAAACGCTCTATTTGGTAATGATTTTCGACGTATATCGTAATAGTTGGAAAATCAACGTTGGAACCACTATAGTCGTCGTCAGTACTCTGACAGTGCGTGGCGTGGCGTCGTGCCGAAGAGTGAGGTGCTGTTGTGTTGGGAAAATTTACTCCCTAAAATGTCTGATTTTTGAGGAATTGAGAAGGTTTCACGGAAGCTAATAAAACACGCGTTGTGTGGGTGTCAGCTGATTAAGAATGAACCCGTAAGAGAAGTACCGCAAAACAGTAAGTAAATGTGTTTTGTGTACTAACGCCACTCTCGTCTCGAGACTAGAGGCCATGTTTATATCCTCTCGGGTCTTGTTCACATACTTAGGGTGAGGGAAATGCACAGAACATATAATTAGACAAGATTTTGTTTTATAAAGAATCTGCTGAATCTTTGGAGTGGAGTGGAACGTTACATAAAAATAAATAAGCGTTTGATGATTATGTAATTTTTCCCACGTAAAAAGACCCCGTCGAACATTACCCAAATAAATCTTACCTTGCTGTAATATATAAACGGGTTATGCATGTACCACCTAAATCCTTCCTCACCAAGTTGACTATAATGGAAAATACTTGTTGTAATATATGTTTTTATCAGCATAATTGTATGACCTCCACCATTTAGGACAGTGTTAGTTACCTGGGTTATTTTGCTTTACAATAGGTTAAGGTATTTGGGTTAAGATTGGTTATTCGAGTTAGGTTTAGAATATTCGGATTACACTTAAGTTTGAATATTTTAGTTGTTGAATTAGATTAGATTATTGAAATTAAGCTATGATTAATTATGTGCATTAGGTTGGCTCATTTTAATTGGTTTGTTAGATCATATGCATTAAATTAGGTTAGTTTATGTAAGGTAATTTTGAATACATTAGGTGAACTTACTTGAGATGCACTTGGGAGATTATTATTTATATTAGGATAACATGTTTGGATTGCCATGAGCTTAGAGTATTTGGATATTGATTAAGATGTAGTTTTGGATGGTTTAGGATAGATTATTTGGATTAACTAAGTTATGTTAGATTATTTGCTTACGCTAGGTTAAATTATTTGCATTAGATTAGGATAGATTATTTGAATTAGGAATGTATAAAATAACTGGATTAGATTTAGCTACAGTATCTTGGATTTTGAGGATCTTTTTGGTTTCATGTACCGCAATAAAAATGGAAAGAATTTTGTTCTAATGTAGATATTTATGCTGATTCAAGAAACGCATTTTTTATTTTTTATTAATATATATATTTTTTTTTTTGGCGAAATGGGTAGCAAAAAGTTATAGCCCTCTAAAGTTTCATTGTTCTATATTGAAATGTTATCATTTTAGCTTAAATAGCTTTAGTCTTTTTTTTCGTTGCAGATGAGTGATGAAGTAAAGAACACCGAACAAACCTTTGAAAACCTTGCCTAACCATATTCGTGTTTTCTGTGTTTAGTATGCGTTGGTGTGGTTTTCGGTGTTCAGATGAGAAGGATCCATGAACCCGAAACCGATTTTTTAACCTTTTTATAGGTTAGGAGAGGTTTTCAAAGGTTTGTGTGGTGTTCTTTTTAATATTTTACCCCACATTGATAACATTTCAATGTTGGTAAGTTTAAAGGGCTATCTCCCGTATTATTAAACAACATTTTCCCTCCCTGACGAAGAGTCTTTTTCAAGGGATTGTTCTTTCAAGCGGTATTTTTAATTGTTCGAACCTCTTCCCCTTCGTGTGGGACCAAGTAGGTTAGGTCTGGTAACACTGTCCACTTCGCTGACGCCTTATGGGTCGTCTTTTCGCTGATGCATTATGGGTCGTCTAACTCGTGTGTTTGTTTACCTTCGTTGGCGCTAAAATTAAGAGTACTGTGCTCTCATCATGGACATTTTTTCCTCCCAATCAGAGAGAACGTGATTTATTAGTCCATTTGATTGAGGAGGAAAAGATTTTACAAAAGAGAAATACTTGTGGAAAACTTGTTGCCTTAAAGAAGCAAGCGTGGTTGCGAATAGCAACAAGTTTCAATGCTGAGGGATATGGGCCTCAGCGATCAGAAGAACAATTAAAGAAGATTTGGGAACGCATTAAAATAAAGTAAGTTAACAAAAAATATTTTGTTGCGAAGTAGATTGCATTAAAGAGGGTGCAGATGACTACAATCTCTGAGACAACTTACTTAATTCAGTTATATGGGGGGTAGAATATTTTATTTGGCTCCCAGACGGAAACTCGCTTGAAAAACTGCTAAAAAGTTGCATTAAGTAACTTAAATGTACTTACTTTATTAATATATGCCGCAAAAAGTTTAGTGACGATTTTCTCCCAGTGAAATTTACTTCTATCCATTTTAATATTTCTAGGCAAGAATCTCGCCAGTTTATATTTTCCAGACAGAAACTCGCTTATAAAACAGCTAAAAGTTTAATAAATTACCTTAAATGTGCTTACCTCATTAGTACCTTCGTTAGTAAGATGAGATGACTCCAGCAGACTGCATTTGGCAATGACAGGAAACAGCTTTTGCAAATGTCATAATATGGGCCGTAAAACCAATAATGTAAAAAAAAAGATTTATGAAATTACCAATACGTGTTTCTTTGTACATCAATCGTATTGACTATAAATATTCCATAAAACTAACAATATAATTATGAAGAGGGTGACGAAAAGCAGCTACTAGCTACCTCTTCAAATTGCAGTAATATTAGTTTGTTTTCCCGCCACCACACTCCTTGGTGCGCTGCAGTTAAAGGTCCCTCGCATTTAACAGTACGGTTTTCGACACGAGGACCCTCTTCAAGGGAAGATGTTGTTTAATAATACGGGCGTATAACTTTTTGCTATTCATTTCTTCCTAAAATAATCTTTTCTTCTTTTTTTGTTTGAATCCGCATAAAAATCCACATTAGAAACCAAAAATATATTTCTATTTTTTAGTGCGGTGCAGGAAACCGAAAAGATCCGATTTTGACTCAGTTTGGTTAAATTATTTAAACTAGATTAAGACTAATTTGGTTATGTTTGATTGGATTCGGTTAGAATTGTATTAGGTGAAGGAATCCGTAAATGCTCCGAAATATTTGATTTTCACTAATTTGGCTCATGATAATTTTCTGGCTTTGATGACAAGTTTATGTACTTCAGTCCTCAGCTGAGTGTAAGAGGAAGATCGATGCACTAAACCTACCATTGTTTTTGTTTGCCTTGTCTATTACAGCAGGTCTTTGTGACTCTTATGGCGGGCCTTTTGTTGATTTGTACTGTACGTTTGTTGGTGTTTTTTCGCCCAGTAAGTGTCTCGGTAATTATATTTCGCGGTGCATTACTGTTGTCTTATATCATTTATATGTTTGTATTTGTGTGTTTTATATGTATTTGAACACATATACAGTCTTCATCCTTCTCCTGATCAATTAGTTATTCAGAGACTTTAGACCACCAGGCACTGCCCTTCCTCACGTGAATTGAAATACAAATTATCAATCAGTTCTCTAGCGTAAATGTAATGCGAAGAATATATTTTAATTGTTCCCCTTTTCTCCAACACGCTGCGCAGTTGTTTTGATTAGCTATTTATTTGAAAAGACTGAAAGAATTATAGGTTTGTTTTGAAGAATTTCTAACCTAACCTAACCTAACCTAACCTAACCTAACCTAACCTAACCTAACCTAACTACGTAATTTTAGGTCGAATTTTAGGACAGAGAAACCCTTTCCTCCTCATCATCTTCTCACCTTCCCCTCCTTCCCCTCCCTTCGCCCCCCCCCTTCCCTTTCTTCCCCCTCACCCACCTTCCTCCCCCTTTTCTCCTCTCCTCACCACCTACGCCTTCTCCCTAAGACAGAACCTGCCAATTTCTGTCTGTTTCCCGTCTCTGTGTGGACGACCCCGTGACAGGTGTGGGTGTACTGACTATCTTGCATTACATTCTTAAAACGACTAAATACCCTTATTATTATTTTAAGGTAATCAAAGTAATCATCTGACTCAGGTAATCTTAAGGTAATCAAAGTAATCAACTTCAGGTAAGCTTTAAGTGGTATTCTACAGTAAGTAATCATCCTCAGGTAATCTTAAGGTAATCAAAGTAATCATCTGACTCAGGTAATCTTAAGGTAATCAAAGTAATCATCTGACTCAGGTAATCTTAAGGTAATCAAAGTAATCATCTGACTCAGGTAATCTTAAGGTAATCAAAGTAATCATCTGACTCAGGTAATCTTAAGGTAATCAAAGTAATCAACTTCAGGTAAGCTTTAAGTGGTATTCTTCAGTAAGTAATCATCCTCAGGTAATCTTAAGGTAATCAAAGTAATTATCATCCTCAGGTGATATAAGTACCAGGGTGACCATCATCCGTTACCTCAAGTAGCATAAGTCGCCTTACTGTTAAGTCTTGACAACGGTACGGCCATCACTTACTGTTAACAGGCCGTTGGAATGTCAATGTCCGTCGCTACAACCACAACGGGTCTTGGCTGTTGTTGTAGTTGTTCCTGTTGTTGTTATTATTGCTGATATTGTTTTTGTTATTATTATCACCGCCACTCACCTCCACACATCATCACTCGCCATCAATCACCACCAGTCTCCACCAATCCCCACCAGTCCCCACCAATCACCACCAGTCCCCACCAATCACCATCAGTCCCCACCAATCACCACCAGTCCCTACCAACCACCACCAGCCCCCACCAATCACCACCAGTCCCCACCAGTCTCCACCAATCACCACTAATCCCCAACATCACAAGAAGCAGCAGTGGGGAGAAGAGGAGGAGGAGGAGGAGGAGGAGGAGGAGGAGGAGTTCTTAAGGTATGGGATCCACCTGTTGAAGGGTCCCGCCGCCACCATCACCCCCCCCTCCTCCTTCCTTCCCTCCCTCGTTAATGTCTCCCTCACTGACTCCCTCCCTCCCTCCCTCCCTGTTTCTTTCTCCTGAGGGGCTATCTCCATTCCCTCCCTCCCCCCCTCCCCTCCCCCTTCCCTCCCTCCCCCTCAACTCCCAGCAATAGTTCCCTCAGCTCCTAGTAACTCATTTTCGTCTCTTTCGTAACAATTCCCAGCTCCTAGCAACAAGAGCAGTGCCTCTCCTCCTCCTCCTCCTCCCCCTCCTCCTAATACCCCTTTCTGCCCACTAAAGATCACCCCCTTTCCTCCTCCGGCTCCCTTTCTCCCTCCCCTCTCCCCACAGTTACACTCTCTCTCTCTCTCTCTCTCTCTCTCTCTCTCTCTCTCTCTCTCTCTCTCAACCCGTCACATGACCGTTTCAATTGTGAGGTAATACAGTGTTTTGTCTCCTATTAATGGTTAATATATATTTGTTTTAACATTAACTTATTTATATACTTTTAATATTTTTTAAACCATTTCCTGTTTTTTTTTTATATATGTTCGAGTTACTTAAGGGGGGTTAAATATTGTTGATAGTAGAGTGTGTGTGTGTGTGTGTGTGTGTGTGTGTGTGTGTGTGTGTGTGTGTGTGTGTGTGTGTGTGTGTGTGTGTGTGTGTGTGCGTGTGTGTGTGCATGTGTGTGTGTGTGTGTGTGTGTGTGTGTGTGTGTGTGTGTGTGTGTGTGTGTGTGCAGTGTAGCGTGTGTGTGTGTGTGTGTGTGTGTGTGTGTGTGTGTGTGTGTGTGTGTGTGTGTGTGTGTGTGTGTGTTTGTGTGTGTGTGTGTGTGTGTGTGTGTGTGTGTGTGTGTGTGTGTGTGTGTGTGTGTGTGTGTGTGTGTGTGTGTGTGTGTGTGTGTGTGTGTGTATGTGTGTGTGTGTGTGTGTGTGTGTGTGTGTGTGTGTGTGTGTGTGCATGTGTGTGTGTGTGTGTGTGTGTGTGTGTGTGTGTGTGTGTGTGTGTGTGTGTGTGTGTGTGTGTCGCTTACGCCCCTTTTGTAACTGCTCGCTGGTCATTCACTCCTCACTATAACCGGAACACCGGAAGCCGCAACTCCGAGCCACAAGGGTTTATCTCACACTCCCTCTCCCCTTCCCCTCCTCACCCCTCCTCTTCTCCCCTTACCCTTCCCCTTCCACCACCCTCTCCTCCCTTACTCTCACTACCCCTCCCTCCCTCCCTCCCTCCTAGGATTTGAGCATTAAGGGCCTCATAGCGTTGGATAAGTAGGGATTTTCACCACTAATGCAGGTTGTTTTGGGGAGGAAGATAGTGGTAAACCGGTGTTGTGGTATTGTGATTTCTCTGTTAACGTCTTGCCATTGTTATTATCCCGGGTTGTAAAGATTGTTGTGAATTACTGTAGTTTTAGGTGCGTTCTGCGGTTATGATTGTGATGGTGGTAGTGGTGGGGGTGGTAGTTGTGGTTGGGGTGGTGGGGGTGGTAGTAGTGGTGGGGGTGGTTGTGGTGGGGGTGGTTGTGGTTGTGGTTGTGGTGGGAGTAGTGGTAGTACACACACTCACTCTCTCTCTCTCTCTCTCTCTCTCTCTCTCTCTCTCTCTCTCTCTCATATATATGCGTGTGTTTGTGGGTATATTAGTGCGGTATATTAATGTGTATGTTTGTCCTTTGGTTTGTGCGTATGTGCATTTGTAACCCCCCCCAAAAAAAAATTCCTGCGTATCTTTATGCGTAACTGTGTGTATATGTGTGCGTATATTTCTGCGTATATCAGTGCGTATATTTCTTGCGTATATACAACGCCAACCCATCATATATTTACACCTCCATCACGCCAACACGACACGGAAATAAACAAAACTCAAATCACACACAAGTGAGAGAGAGATGGTTTCTGGGAACTGGAAATATGACCAAGTTAATGTCTCCTGCGTGCGGAGAACATGGAGACCTCCTCCCTGGAGCTAGGAGATAATAACCCTTATGTCCCACTCTCCTCAAGGACGACTTTAGCAGGTCCTCCTCCAGCTGTAAACTTGGGAACGGTTCTGTAAAATCTTTTGTTGATGTTAACTGTTTTAAAAAGGGAGGAGGAGGAGGAGGTGGGGGGGCGGAGGGGGAGGGAAGAGGAGGAGGGGGCGGAGGGGAGGGAAGAGGAGGAGGTGGGGGGCGGAGGGGGGAGGAAGAGGAGGGAGGTGGGGGGCGGAGGGGAGGGAAGAGGAGGAGGTGGGGGCGGAGGGAAGGAGGAGGTGGGGGGGAGGGAGGGAAGAGGAGGAGGTGGGGGGGGGAGGAAGGGGAGGAGGAGGTGGGGGGGCGGAGGGGGAGGGAAGAGGAGGAGGTGGGGGGGCGGAGGGGGAGGGAAGAGGAGGAGGTGGGGGGGCGGAGGGGGAGGGAAGAGGAGGAGGTGGTTTGTGATTGATATTTCGTATGTGATTGTTATATGGTCTCTTTTTGGTGGTACATACATACATACATACATACATACATACATACATACATACATACATACATACATACATTCATTCATTATATAAATCATTTGAATTCCATTATTATTATTTTTATTATTATTATTATTATTATTATTATTATTATTATTATTATTATTATTATTATTATCAGTGTTGTTGTTGTTGTTGTTGTGATGCATTAAGGGGTTTCTATTCCTAGTATTTGGTGCATGTTAATATAATGTTACCTGTGAGTTACCTGTAATATATAGACAGGTGAGAGAACGCAGGTAAGCATCACCGTAATTAACCTATGCATACCTGTGTATTTTTTTCCCATGTTATTTATTTGTTTATATTTGATTTGTGATTTATTAGTATTGTTGATGACGAATTTTTGGATAACGTAATGTTTTTTTTGTTACGAGTTTATACTGTAATTGTATAATAGATTAATTATATATATACTGTATATGTGTGTGTATGATTATAGGCTTTGGGTATGATATTTTAGTATAACTGTTGAGTATAATGGACATACATTACCCTCACATAAAAGACCTTTCGTGTTCTGTATATATCTTGTTTATAATACATATACTATACATATGTACTTAGATGTAGTGGTAATATAGATATGTGCAGTTTAGTGATAGCCATATTGCCTTTTACTGATGTTTTATTGTATGTAATTAACTGGTGATTTGGGGGGTGATTGAGGAGGGTAGTTGGAGGTGATTGAGGAGGGTAGTTGGAGGTGATTGTTGGTGGTGTTTTTTGTGGAGTCATGAGTGATGGTGGTGATTGCGTAGAGGTGGTGGTGACTCATGGGATTGTTGTTACGCACGAACGATCAGGAGGTACTGTGGTGAGGGAGTTCTTCCTTCTTTTTCTTTTCTTCCTTCCTTCCTTCCTTCCTTCCTTCCTTCCTTCCTTTATTTATTCCTTCCTTTTGCCTGATGGGGTGGTGAATCCTTCCTTCCTTCCTTTTCTTTCCTTCTTCCCAATGGGGTGCTGAGAGTCCTTCCTTCATTCCTTCTTTCCTTTCTTCTTTCCTTCATTCATTTATTCCTTCCTTCTTCCTGATGAGGTGGTGAATCCTCCCTTCCTTCCTTTTCTTTCCTTCTTCCCTCTGGGGTGGTGAGAGTCCTTCCTTCCTTCCTTCCTTAATGAGTAACTATCACTGAGTATACATAGTCAGCTGTTCTCCTTAGATGGTCGAGATTAATAATAAATAGAGTGAGAATCCCACCTTTACGGGAACCACTTGTTGACGTTACGGTGTGATGTATAGCTCTATTATCCCCCATCTCTTCCCAACAACCCCGCCCCCCCCCATCATTCATCCCCATCAAACCACAAACCCCCTTATCATCCCTCCCTCCTCCCCCCCATCCTCCCCCACCCCCCACCTCCCACCCCCCACACAACCATACATCCCCATACCTGTGTTTGATCATGGTGATACTTTGGGGCTATGGGTCATTACACTACACATATCTCTACACTGGAACACCATACCATTACACTGGACACCATACCATTACACTGGACACCATACCATTACACTCGACACACATACCATTACACTAGACACCATACCATTACACTGGACACCATACCATTACCTCGACACCATACCATTACACTCGACACCATACCATTACACTGGACACCATACCATTACACTGGACACCATACCATTACACTGGACACCATACCATTACATTGGACACCATACCATTACACTGGACACCATACCATTACACTGGACACCATACCATTACATTGGACACCATAACATTACACTGGACACCATACCATTACACTGGACACCATACCATTACATTGGACACCATACCATTACACTGGACACCATACCATTACACTGGACACCATACCATTACATTGGACACCATACCATTACACTGGACACCATACCATTACACTGGACACCATACCATTACACTGGACACCATACCATTACATTGGACACCATACCATTACACTGGACACCATACCATTACACTGGACACCATACCATTACACTGGACACCATACTATTACACTGGACACCATACCATTACACTGGACACCATACCATTACACTGGGACACCATACCATTACACTGGACACCATACCATTACACTGGACACCATACCATTACACTGGACACCATATCTTTACACTGGTCACCATACCATTACACTGGACACCATACCATTACACTGGACACCATACCATTACATTGGACACCATACCATTACACTGGACACCATACCATTACACTGGACACCATACCATTACACTGGACACCATACTATTACACTGGACACCATACCATTACACTGGACACCATACCATTACACTGGACACCATACCATTACATTGGACACCATACCATTACATTGGACACCATACCATTACACTGGACACCATACCATTACACTGGACACCATACCATTACACTGGACACCATACTATTACACTGGACACCATACCTACCATGATTAGGAGTATGGTATTGTGCCATTACTCATGCTGTTGTTGTTGGTGGTGGTGGTGGTGGTGGTGGTGGTGGTGGTGGTGGTGATGGTGGTGGTGGTGTTGTAATTATTCTTATTGTTGTTATTGGTATTTTTTTTTATTATTATTATTGATGTTGTTATGTTTACGGATAACGCGAACATCGGATAAAGTGAACACCGGATAACACAAACACCGGATAACACAAACACGGATAAGACGATGCGGTAGCGGGCCTTTTAGTGTGCGAGAGGAGCGGTCATGGTGGTTAGCGGGCGTGACCATTTTCCGCGGTAGATTTCCACTAAGTTTCCGCTATTGGTATTGTTGACCCCCCCACCCCACCCCTTCAATCCACCCCACCCCTTCACCACCGCCCCACCCCCCCCTTGCACCCCCTTTCACCCCACCCCACCCCACCACACACCCCCACCCACCAATCCACCCCCACTCCTTCTACTACCCTCCTTCACCCCACCCACCACCCCCCACCCCTTCCCTCCTCCCCTCTGTCCCCCACCCCCAACTCCACCATTCCCCACCCTCATTCCGGATACACTCCCCCTCCCCCTCCATCATCCCCACCACAATTTAAACTCCCCATCTCCCACTCCCCTACCACCCATCCCCGAGTCAATCTGTCAGGAGAAGCATTCATAGAGCTGCCTGGCGTTGTTAAGAAAATAGGAACAGCTGGTGAACTCATCTCAACCTCCTCACCCTCTCCCCACTCTTCCCCACCCCACCTCCTCCCCCACCCCCCCCCCCCCCCACCCCACCTCCTCCCCCACCCCCCCACCTTCTCCCCCCACCCCCACCTCCTTCCTCCCCACCTCCATCTTTATTTGTTTATGTGGTGTTAACGCGGCCATAACCCCGCGGGGAGTGTGTGTGTGTGACGGGCGTATCCACTCTCTTCCTTAACACCATTGGTCAGATTTTTGTGAGAGAGAGAGAGAGAGAGAGAGAGAGATGTAAGTGATATGCTTGTTGCGGTGTGTTGCTGGGGAGGGCTGTGGTAGGGTAGGTTAGGAAGGAAGGCTAGTAGGGTAGGTTAGGAAGGTAAGAAGGAAGGAAGGAAGGAAGGAAGGAAGGAAGGAAGGAAGGAAGGAAGGGTAGGTTAGGAGGGTGGGAGGGAGGATCAACAGTACCGTTATAACAGTAAACGGTAATTAAGTCATCAAACTATATAAGAACTAACTCATTATTAACGCCACCTCAAGTACTTATGGCAACTGAGTGTGGGAATATTCCTGATTTGGGGGAATATTCCTGATTTTGGGGGAATATTCCTGATTTTGGGGAATATTCCTGATTTTGGGGAATATTCCTGATTTTTGGGGAATATTTCTGATTTTGGGGAATATTCCTGATTTTGGGGAATATTCCTGATTTGAGGAATATTCCTGATTTTTGGGGAATATTCCTGATTTTGGGGAATATTCCTGATTTTTGGGGAATATTTCTGATTTTGGGGAATATTCCTGATTTTGGGGAATATTCCTGATTTTTGGGGAATATTTCTGATTTTGGGGAATATTCCTGATTTTGGGGAATATTCCTGATTTGGGGAATATTCCTGATTTTTGGGGAATATTCCTGATTATGGGGAATATTCCTGATTTTGGGGAATATTCCTGATTTGGGGAATATTCCTGATTTTGGGGAATATTCCTGATTTGGAGAATATTCCTGATTTGGGGGAATATTCCTGATTTTGGGGAATATTCCTGATTTTGGGGAATATTCCTGATTTGGGGGAATATTTCTGTAAATAATATCCCCAGTCTCTGATGAAACGCCAAAATATATCCTAATGAACGCGCCAATTTATAAAGGCATTAAAACGCTAAATTACACTGGAATAAATTGGTCAAAATATGCATAAATAAATTCGCCAAAACTAAACTCGCTAAAAAAAATGTATTCGCCAAAATATGATGATTGTAGGGAGGATTGGAGGAGGAGGGAGTGGTGGTGGAGGAGGAGGGAGTGGTGGTGGAGGAGGAGAGGAGGGAGTGGTGGAGGAGGAGGAGGGAGTGGTGGTGGAGGAGGACAGGAGGGAGTGGTGGAGGAGGAGGAGGAGGAGGAGGGAGAAGAAGGAAGGAGCGGGAAGTTTTTGTTTTAGTTTAACAAATTTATTGGCAGAGCTTGTAGTACAGTTTGCCTATTCTGAGTAATTCAGTCAGGTCTTGACACTGAGGGTGGTATCACTTCTCACTGTCACGCAGGACAGAGGTTCATACACAAAGAAATACATCATATTCATTAACAGCTATAAATGTATAGAGGTCAGATTCATATGGATAATGTCACTGTTCACTGCCATGCAGGACAGAGGTTCGTACACAAAGAGTTGCATCATATTCATTGACAGTACATATACATATATGTAAACACACACACACACACACACATATACATACATATACGTATATACATACACATATACATGTACACGTACATATACATGCACACACGCACACATACATACATATACGTCGGTCAGATTCATGTAGGTAATGTCACTTTTCACTGCCATACAGGACAGAGGTTCGTACACAAAGAATGCATCATATTCATTGACACTATATATAGGTCAGATTCATGTGGGTAATGCCACTGTTCACTGCCACGCAGGACAGAGGTTCGTACACAAAGAAAGAAATACATCACATTCACCAGCAGCATATATGGGTCAGTGGATCACATACATTGGAGTCATATTCTAATTGAAGACTAATCAGTGTGGGCTAGCAAATTTGGGATAAACAGCAAGAATGTCCTCAAGCACACCTGATTCAATGAAGTAATTACATAGTTCAAGATACAGTAAGTCAGGTGGCCTGAAGTCTTTGACAGTGTCACATTCAATAATATAGTGTTCAAGTGTATGCTTTAAAGGTTTATCACAAAGTTTACATGCTGAGTGTTCCGGTATGGGTACAACGTTACTAACTTGCCAGATGTGTCTGTATCCTAGCCTAATTCTGGCCACGACTACATCACATTGTCTGGTTCTGTCCTTATGCTGGCCATACCGGTACCTCTTGTTACAAAATTTGTCATATTTACTAATGCTACAACTGTCAGGTCTCTCTGCATTTCTCACTTCTTCTAGATCAGAGTTCATGATTCTGACTTGAATGTTTTTAATTACGGCATTGGACAGACCAAGGTCGCGGTCAACATTTTCTTTCTTACATGCCTCATTGGCCAGTCTATCAGCACGGTCATGATACCTGATTCCAACATGGGACGGAATCCACACAAATTCGATACGAAAGTTGTTCTCATTGGCAGTTATCACATTCCTTTTAATATCACATACAACTTTAGACATAGAGGTTTGTTGTTGATTGTTCAGCCTTTGTTTGTTTGACACTATCATCTCTTTTTCTTTATATATTACAATTGCACAGCCTGTTCTACCTGTGTTTGTCTGCACAGAACCAGCAGTAAAAGCATAACATTCACTTGATTTAATACTCTCTATGTGTCTGTTAATAGTTTCTAGTGTGACACATCTCGCGACATCTGTGTTTAACATTTGCTTACTACCAACAGGAGTGTAATTAATAGTTACTGATATGTCCAGCCAAGGAGGAATGGCATTAATAGGTTCGTCTGGGGTGATTGGGACATTCAGTTTCAGGAGATCTACAACACTTTTATGAAGCCACGCCCCAAAGAGAGTCTTTTGTGAAAGGTTGGCGAGATGGTCGGGATTACTTAGATAGAACATCAACTCAGTTTGAGTTGTAGTTTGAGAACTATTGTTCTTCAAAACTTTGACACAAAACATGGTATTAAGTAGGGCTATCCTCTCAGATAGGGAGGGCAGTCCGAGCTCTTTCCTCATGTTTACAATTCTGGTTGATTTTGGGCAACCTAGGATGATGGCATGGCTTCATTTTGCACTACCTCAAGGCTGTTGAGTTGTTTAGGCGGAATAGTCACAAGATGGAGAGCATGATAGTCAACTACAGAACGAATGAAGTGAAGATAGAAAGTACGAGCATAGGTGATGTTAATTCCATAGCCCTTGCCAACAAGGGTTCTGAGGGGTTTAATGCGCTGCATTAGTTTGTCACGAAGGTTGTTGACAAAGTTTGCATCATTCACACAAATTCCAAGATATTTATAGGAGCTACATAGTTCCAAGGGCATGCTGTTAATGTTATAGTCAAGAGGCAGAGGGTGAGCAGGACGAGGATTGAGGACCCTCGTCTTGTCAACAGATATTATGAGACCGCATTCAACAGTTCTCCGAGCAAATACATCCAGCAAGGCTTGGAGCCTGAGTTTGGTTTGTGTCATAATGCAGATATCATCAGCATAGCATATTACAGCTTCGTTTGGTTGAACTGGAATGTCAGCAATAAGCTTGTGCATCAGTATATTAAAGAGCATAGGACTTAACACTCCTCCCTGAGGCGTGCCCAGCTCAAATGATCTCATTCTGGTACTTTTAACTCCCCTAAACAGAACACTGGCATACCTGTTGGACAGATAACCCTTTATCCATGTCAGGAGGTTACCTTGTATGCCAAAATTAGCTAGTTGCTCAAGTATAATGTCTCTATTAGCTACATCAAAGGCTGATTTAAGGTCTATGAAGGCTGTTTGTGTCTTATCTTTTGAGTGAACAAGATATTCTGCAAAGCATGTCTGTGTTCTACGCCCGGGCATGAACCCGTACAGATTAGGGGCGAGTTTGTCTTTGACTTGAAACATGAGACGGTTTAGAACAACTCTTTCAAGGACTTTACACATACAGGATGTAAGTGAAATTGGCCTGAAGTTTGGAGAATTAACTTTAGGGATTGGAACTATGTTTCCATGAGTCCATGTCTTAGGCAGAATACCCTGTGTGAGGCTCATTTGATACAGGTCAAGCAGTGGATGGTTAGGGATCTCATTCAACAATCTCAGGGTGTTATAGGTTATGCCATCCTCACCAGGGGAGGATGACTCACCTTTCATTAGTGCTGTTGTTAGTTCGTGGTGCGTTATAGGAAACTGGTCGGTAAGGTCTGGTGAGGAACAGGCTATTTCAATATTGAAACCCCTATTAATGTGTGAGGTGTTAAGATATTGTTGTATGTCAGGAGGCAGGGAAGTGATTCGTGACACACTAGACCATTGGTCTAATAGCATGTCAGCATATTCTGCGGGGCTGTGATGAAGCTGGACTGGGGTGGGTGACTTGGTAATGGCTCTAATTTTCTTCCACATTTCTGCTAGAGTGGTTGTTCTATTAATCCCCTGTAAGAATTGTTCCCAATAGGTGTTTCTCACCTGACCTTTGAGTTCACGAAATTCTCTGTTAGCTTTGAGGAATGCCAAGAGGTTATCACTAGTTTTATTTTGCTTATAAGTGTTGGCAAGCTGTTTTACATTCTCTCCTTCTTTGGTGAGGATGGGGTCATGTGTCCACAGAGGTGGTTTAGTGCTGGCCCCCTTCCTCCTTGACTTAACCCAGGTGGTATAATATGTGGTAATGACATTTACAAGATCACAGCAAAATTCATCCACTGACCCAGGTGTATATCCAGCATACCATCTGTGGATGTAGGCCTTGAAGTGCAGTTTAAGATTATCTGGGATATTAATTCTGAACTTAGGATGGGGTTCACACTTGACATCAGCAACAGTGTATTCAGTAAGTATTGCATAATGATCACTGACAAGGTAGTCTGAGATGACCTTAGCCTTGACATTACTGTCTACTAGGTTATACCCAATCACATAATCAAGTCTGCCCCCCCATCAGATGTGTCACTTTGTCTGTGTCGTATACAGTGATATTATGATTATTGATGTAATTCACGAACACCCTCCCATTAGAGTTACACTGGACATCACCGAGGACAGTGTGACGAGAGTTAAAGTCACCCATACACAGCATAGAATTGTTACCTGATGGCTTTGGTAACACGTCCGCTCGCAGTTCATTACACCGAACATAGATGTTATACAGCGAAAATTGACTGTTTGCTGTCTTTACTGTAAATTGTTGATAGTGAATACTTTCATCATTGTGAGTTTTAATCCATTTACAGACCAGACCATTCTTTACATATGTGAGCAGGCCACTTCCTGCTCCACTATTATATGCTGTAAACCCAGCTATCCTGGGTGCAACTTTCTTCTGGGTGCTGGACGTGTAAGGTTCTTATAAGCCAATTACATCAATGTCAAAAACTTTAACAAACCATTGTAGATCATTAATTCTGCGATTAACACTCCGGATGTTCCATGAAATGAACCTAAGCGTTCGTGTTACTTTTCCCACCTTGAATTTAACGTAGAGAGTCGCACGCTGGCTTCATAGATCAGCCTGACCAATAAGCTGACCCTTCCAATTTCTGTACCTCTGGATTTCCTGATAATGTTCTTCACAGCCCTTATTCCAGTAGGATTTTTATACGCGGGTTCCTTCATCAGTCCCGCGAGTTCCTCCTCCGTAAACAATGGAAAACTTACAGGGTCATGAACAGTCTGCAGACCTGGGACTATTTCTATTATAGAGACCACGCTGGCAGTCTGGGGCTCATTCTCCCCATCCATGCTACCATCACTATCGGTCTCGCTCTGGCTACTCACCCTCAAGTTGGCATCATTATGAGAGGAGGCACCAGCTCCTTCAGAAGCTCCACTAACACTATCACTGTCATTGTTCACTGGTACACTTACTTGGCAGGCTTTAACCTGACCTGCATTGGCTAACGAAGGAGAGTCACTGTGCCTGTTGACTTCAGGTGGTGGAGGCGATC
>NW_024713699.1:0-2885 GCF_018991925.1 Homarus americanus
CTTGGGAATGTCAGGGTGCACTGGAGTGTGTGTGGAGGTGACCTGGGAGGGTCAGAAGCTCACCTGGGACTATCGAGGAGTACCTGGGTGTATCGAGGTGTACCTGGGAGCGTCAGAGGTGTACCTGGAGTATCAGAGGTGTATCTGGGAGTGTCAGGGTGTACCTGGGAGGCCAGGGGTGTAACTGGGGAGGCCGAGGTGAAACTGGGAGTGTCAGAGGTGTAACTGGGAGCACAGAGATGGACCTGGGAGTGTCGTGGTGTTCCTTTGAGTGTCGGAGGTGTACCTGGGAGCATCAGCGGTGTACCTGGGAGGTCAGTAGGTACCTGGGTGTGGCAGAGGTGTACCTGGCGTGTCAGAGGTGTACCTGGGAGTGGCAGAGGTGTACCTGAGGTCAGGAGGTGTACCTGGGAGTGTCTGAGGAGTACCAGGAGTGTCTGAGGTGTACCTGGGAGTGTCAATGGTGTACCTGGGAGTATCAGAGGTGTACCGGGAGTGCCTGGGGTGATACCTGGGAGGTCTGAGGTGTACCTGGGAGTGTCAGGAGGTACCTGGGAGTGGCAGAGGTGTACCTGGGAGTGTCAGAGATGTAATCTGAGTGTCTGAGGTGTACCTGGGAGTGTCTGAGGTGTACCTGGGAGTGTCTGAGGTGTACCTGAGAGTGTCAGTGGAGTACCTGGGAATGTCAAAAGTGTACCTGGGAGTATCGGAGGTGTACCTGGGAATGTCAGAGGTGTACCTTGGGAGTGTCAGGGTGTACATGGAATGTCAGGGGGTACCTGGGAGTGTCTGAGGTGTACCTGGGAGTGGGTCAGAGGAGTACCTGGGAATGTCAGAGGTGTATCTGGGAGTGTCTGAATGTACCTGAGGCCGATGTGTGGCACCTGGGAGTGTCAGAGGTGTACCTGGGAGTGGCAGAGGTACCTGGGAGGTCAGAGATGTACCTGGGAGTGTCAGAGAAATACCAGGGACTGCAAGGGGAGCACCTGGGAGTGACAGAGGTGTACCTGGGAGGTGAGCAGGTGTACCTGGGAGTGTCTGATGTACCTGGGAGTTAGAGGTGTATCTGGGAGTGTGGAGGTGTAACTGGGAGGTTTGAGGTGTACCTGGGAGGTCAGAGATGTACCTGGAGCATGAGATGTACCTGGGAGTGTCAGGGGTGTACCTGGGAGTGTCAGGAGGTGTACCTGGGAGTGGCAGAGGTGTACCTGGGAGTGTCTGGAGGTGTACCTGGGAGTGTCTGAGGTGTGCACCTGGGAGTGTCAGAGGTGTACCTGGGAGTGTCAGAGGTGTACCAGGGAGGTCAGTGGAG
Organism: Homarus americanus; assembly: GCF_018991925.1. Lineage (NCBI taxonomy): Eukaryota > Metazoa > Arthropoda > Malacostraca > Decapoda > Nephropidae > Homarus > Homarus americanus. The sequence goes on from NW_024713699.1 coordinate 1,313, forward strand.
GCCTGAGGTTGGGGAGAAAGAGGTGTCTGGGGTGTGCCTGGGGTGTTGGGGTGTGTCTGAGGTGTGGGAGGTGTGTTTGGGGTGTGCCTGAGGGTGTCAGGGATGTGCCTGGGGTGGAGATGTGCCTGGGTGTCAGAGTTGGTGCTGGGGTGTCAGAGGTGTGGGGTGTGGCAGAGGTGTGCCTGGGGTGTCTGGGGTGTGCCTGGGGTGTCTGGGGTGTGCCTGGGGTGTCAGGGGTGTGCTGGGGTGTCAGGGGTGCCAGGGGTGTCAGTGGAGTGCCTGGGGGTGTCAGGAAATGCAGGGACTGTAACAGGTACCTGGGAGTGACAGAGGTGTGCCTGGGAGTGTGACAGGTGTGCCTGGGAGTGTCTGGTGTGCCTGGGGTGTTAGAGGTGTATCTGGGGTGAGAGGTGTGCCTGAGTGTTTGGGGTGTGCCTGGGGGTGTCAGAGATGTGCCGAATTGTAGAGATGTGCCTGGGGTGTCAGGGTGTGCCTGGGAGTGTCTGGGTCTTGGGGAGTGTCAGAGGGAGTGCCTGGGGTGTCAGAGGAGTACCTGGGGTGTCAGCGGTGTGCCTGGGAGTGTCAGCGGTGTGCCTGGGGTGTGGAGATGTGCCTGGGGGTCGGAGGTGTGCCTGGAGTGTCGGATGTGTGCCTGGGTGTTGGGGTGTGCCAGGGTGTTAAGTTGTGCCTGGTGTGGGGTGTGCCTGGGGTGTCTGGGGTTTGCCTGGGGAGTGTATGAGGTGTGCCTGGAGGTTTCAGAGGGTGCCTGGGGGCGTCAAGGGAGTACCTGGGGAGTGTCAGAGGTGTGCCTGATAGTGTCAGTGGTGTTCCAGTGTCATTGTACCTGGGATTGTCAAGGTGAACCTGGAGGTGTCAGAGGTGTACCTGGAGTGTCAGGGGTGTGCCTGGGGTGTCCGAGTGTGACTGGAAGTGTCGGAGGTGTGGCACTAGTGTCAGATGTGTGCCTGGGGTGTCAGATGTGTGGGGTGTTAAACTGGCAGGGGTGTCAGGGGTGCAGGGTGTCAGAGTGCCTGGGGTGTCAGAGGTGCCTGGAGTGTCAGGGGCGTGCCTGGGAGTGTCAGGGGTGTGCCTGGGAGTGTCAGAGGTGTGCCTGGGGAGTGTCTGGTGTGCCTGGGTATCAGAGGTGTGCCAGGGAGTGTCAGGGTGTGCCTGGGGTGTCAGAGGTGTACCAGGGTGGGGAGTGCCTGGGAGTGTCAGCGGTGTACCTGGGAGTGTCGGATGTGTCGTGGGGTATCAGAGGTGTACCTGGGACTATCGGAGGTGTACCTGGGGGTATCGGAGGTGTGCCTGGGAGTGTCAGGGTGGCCTGGGACTATCAGAGGTGTACCTGGGGGTATCGGATGTGTGCACCAAGTGTCAGAGGTGTGCCCGAGTGTCAGAGGTGCACCTCAGGTATCAGAGGTGTGTCTCGGAGTGTCAGGGTGTGGGGTGTCAGGGGTGTGGCTGAGGTGTCGGAGGGGTGTCAAGGTGTGGGGTATCAGAGGTGTGCCTGGGGTGTCAGTGGTGTGCCTGGAGTGTCAGAGGTGTGCAGGTGTCAGAGGTGTTCCTGAGG
>NW_024713700.1:0-10406 GCF_018991925.1 Homarus americanus
CAGTGGACTTTGTTATACTCGATCAGGGCCTTTGTTTATGATCAGGGACTTGCTATACTCGATCAGGGTGCTGTTATACTCGGTGAGGACTTTGTGCCTCTCGATCAGGGGACTTTGTTATACTTGTTCAGGGGACTTTGTTATAATTGATCTGGGGACTTTGTTATACTCGATGAGGGGGCTTTGTTATACACGATCAGGGGGCTTTGTTATACTTGATCAGGGGCCTTTGTTATAATCGTTCAAGGGACTTTGTTATACTCAATCAGGGGACTTTGTTATACTCGATCAGGGGACTTTGTTATACTCGACCAGGGGAGTTTGTTATACTCGACCAGGCGGACTATATTATACTCGATCAAGGGCCTTTGTTAAACTCGATCAGGGTCCTTTGTTATACTCGATCAGGGGACTTTGTTATACTCGATCAGGGGCCTTTGTTAAACTCGATCAGGGGACTTTAATATACTCGATCAGGGGCCTTTGTTATAATCGTTACGGGGACTTTATTATACTTGATCAGGGTACTTTGTTATACTCGATTAGAGGCCTTTGTTATACTCGATCAGGGGACTTTCTTATACTCGATCAGGAGACTTTGTTATACTCGATGAGGGACTTTGTTATACTCGATCAAGGACTTTCATATACTCGATCAGGGGACTTTGTTATACTCGATGAGGGGGCTTTGTTATACTCGATTAGGGGACTTTGTTATACTCGATGAGGGCACATTGTTATACTCGATCAGGAGACTTTGTTATGCTTTTTCAGGGGACTTTGTTATACTCGATCAAGGACTTTGTTATCCTCGATCAGGGGATTTTGTTATACTCGATGAGGGGGCTTTGTTATACTCGATCAGGGGACTTTGTTATACTCGATGAGGGGACTTTGTTATACTCGATTAGGGCCATTTTTATACTCGATCAGGGGACTTTGTTATATTCGAATAGGGGACTTTGTTATAATCGTTTAGGCGACTTTGTTATACTCCTTCAGGGGACTTTGTTATACTCGATCAGGGGACTTTGTTATACTCGACCAGGGGAGTTTGTTATACTCGATCAGGGGACTTTGTTATACTTGATCAGGGGAATTTGTTATACTCGATCAGGGGACTTTGTTATATTCGATGAGGGGACTTTGTTATTCTCGATCATGGGACATTGTTATACTCGATGAGGGCCTTTGTATACTCGATCAGGGACTTTGTATACTCGACCAGGGTTTTGTTATGCGATGAGGGCCTTTGTTATACTCGATCAGGGGACTTTGTTATACTCGATCAGGGGCCTTTGTTGAACTCGATCAGGGGCCTTTGTTATACTCGATCAGGGGACTTTGTTATACTCGACCAGGGGAGTTTGCTATACTCGACCAGGGGACTTTGTTATACTCGATCAGGGGCCTTTGGTATACTCGATTAGGGAACTTTGCTACACTCGATCAGGGGACTTTGTTATACTCGTTCAGTGGACTTTGTTATACTCGATCAGGGGCCTTTGTTGTACCCGATCAGGGGACTTTGCTATACTCGATCAGGGTACTTTGTTATACTCGGTGAGGGGACTTTGTTATACTCGATCAGGGGACTTTGTTATACTTGTTCAGGGGACTTTGTTATACTTGATCTGGGGACTTTGTTATACTCGATGAGGGAGCTTTGTTATACACGATCAGGGGGGCTTTGTTATACTTGATCAGGGGCCTTTGTTATAATCGTTCAAGGGACTTTGTTATACTCAATCAGGGGACTTTGTTATACTCGATCAGGGGACTTTGTTATACTCGACCAGGGGAGTTTGTTATACTCGACCAGGGGACATTATTATACTCGATCAAGGGCCTTTGTTAAACTCGATCAGGGTCCTTTGTTATACTCGATCAGGGGACTTTGTTATACTCGATGAGGGGCCTTTGTTAAACTCGATCAGGGGACTTTGTTATACTCGATGAGGGGCCTTTGTTATAATCGTTCAGGGGACTTTGTTATACTTGATCAGGGTACTTTGTTATACTCGATTAGAGGCCTTTGTTATACTCGATCAGGGGTCTTTGTTATACTCGATCAGGAGATTTTGTTATACTCGATGAGGGGACTTTGTTATACTCGATCAAGGACTTTGTTATACTCGATCAGGGGACTTTGTTATACTCGATGAGGGGGCTTTGTTATACTCGATCAGGGGACTTTGTTATACTCGATGAGGGCACTTTGTTATACTCGATCAGGAGACTTTGTTATGCTTTTTCAAGGGACTTTGTTATACTCGATCAAGGACTTTGTTATCCTCGATCAGGGGATTTTGTTATACTCGATGAGGGGGCTTTGGTATACTCGATCAGGGGACTTTGTTATACTCGATGAGGGGACTTTGTTATACTCGATTAGGGGCCATTTTTATACTCGATCAGGGGACTTTGTTATACTCGAATAGGGGACTTTGTTATAATCGTTTTGGCGACTTTGTTATACTCGATCAGGGGGCTTTGTTATACTCGATCAGGGGACTTTGTTATACTCGACCAGGGGAGTTTGTTATACTCGATCAGGGGACTTTGTTATACTCGATCAGGGGAATTTGTTATACTCGATCAGGGGACTTTGTTATATTCGATGAGGGGACTTTGTTATTCTCGATCATGGGACTTTGTTTTACTCGATGAGGGGCCTTTGTTATACTCGATCAGGGGACTTTGTTATACTCGACCAGGGGACTTTGTTATACTCGATGAGGTTCCTTTGTTATACTCGATGAGGTGACTTTTTATACTCGATCAGGGGCCTTTGTTGAACTCGATCAGGGGCCTTTGTTATACTTGATCAGGGGACTTTGTTATACTCTATCAGGGGACTTTGTTATACTCGATCAGCGGACTTTGTTATTCTCGATCAGGGGACTTTGTTATACTCATTCAGGGAACTTTGTTATACTTGATCAGGGGATTTTGTTATACTCGATGAAGAGCCTTTGTTATACTCGACCAGGGGACTTTGTTAAAATTGTTCAGGGGACTTTGTTATACTCGATCAGGGGACTTTGTTATACTCGATCAGGGGACTTTGTTATACTCGACCAAGGGAGTTTGTTATACTCGACCAGGGGACTTTGTTATACTCGATCAGAAGCCTTTGTTAAACTCGATCAGGGGCCTTTGTTATACTAGATCAGGGGACTTTGTTATACTCGATTAGGGGACTTTGTTATACTTGATCAGCTGACTTTGTTATACTCGATCAGGGGACGTTGTTTTACTCGATGAGGGGCCTTTGTTATACTCGATCAGGGGACTTTGTTATACTTGATCAGCAGACTTTGTTATTCTCGATCAGGGGACTGTGTTATACTCGTTCAGGGGACTTTGTTATACTTGATCAGGGGACTTTGTTATACTGGATGAGGGCCCTTTAATAAATTCGATGAGGGGCCTTTGTTATACTCAACCAGGGGACTTTGTCATACTCGATCAGGGGCCTTTGTTAAATTCGATCAGGGGACTTTGTTATACGTGATCAAGGGGGCTTTGTTATACTTGATCAGGGGACTTTGTTATACTCGATAAGGGGGCTTTTTTATACACGATCAGGGGGCTTTGTTATACTTGATCAGGACCCTTTGATATAATCGTTCAAGGGACTTTGTTATACTTGATCAGGGGACTTTGTTATACTCGATCAGGGGACTTTGTTATACTCGACCAGGGGAGTTTCTTATATTCGACCAGGGGACTTTGTTATACTCGATGAGGGGCCTTTGTTAAACTCGATGAAGGGCCTTAGTTATACTCGACCAAGGGACTTTGTTATACTCGATCAGGGGCCTTTGTTAAACTCGATCAGGGGCCTTTGTTATACTCGATCAGGGGACTTTGTTATACTCCATCAGGGGACTTTGTTATACTCGATCAGGGGACTTTGTTATGCTCGACCAGGGGAGTTTGTTATACTCGACCAGGGGACTTTGTTATACTCGATTAGGGGCCTTTGTTGTACTCGATTAGGGAACTTTGTTATACTCGATCAGGGGACTTTGTTATACAAGTTCAGCGGACTTTGTTATACTCGGTGAGGGGACTTTGTTATACTCGATCAGGGGACTTTGTTATACTTGTTCAGGGGACTTTGTTATATTTGATCTGGGGACTTTGTTATACTCGATGAGGGGGCTTTGTTATACACGATCAGGGGGGCTTTGTTATACTTGATCAGGGGCCTTTGTTATAATCGTTCAAGGGACTTTGTTATACTCAATCAGGGGACTTTGTTATACTCGATCAGGGGACTTTGTTATACTCGACCAGGGGAGTTTGTTATACTCGACCAGGGGACTTTGTTATACTCGATCAAGGGCCTTTGTTAAACTCGATCAGGGTCCTTTGTTATACTCGATCAGGGGACTTTGTTATACTCGACCAGGGGCCTTTATAAACCCGATCAGGGGATTTTATACTCGATCAGGGCCTTTGTTATAATCAGTTAAGGGGACTTTTTTGCGTACTCTTGATCAGGGATCCTTGTTATACCTTTAGATCAGAGGCCTTTATATACTCTCGATCAGGGGAATTTGTTATACTCGATTAGGAGACTTTGTTATACTCGATGAGGGGATTTTGTTATACTCAATCAAGGACTTTTCATCTCGATCAGGGGACTTTGTTATACTCGATGAGGGGGCTTGTTATACTCTGATTAGGGGAGGACTTGTTATACTCGGATGAGGCACTTTGTTATACTCCGATTAGGGGCTTTGCTATACTCGATCAGGGGATTCTTGATATTCTCGATCAGGGGAACTTTGTTATACCCGATCAGGGGACATTGTTATACTCGATCAGGGAACTTTCTTATACTCGATCAGGGGCCTTTGTTATACTCGTTCAGGCGCCTTTGTTATATTCGATCAGGGGCCTTTGTTATACTCGACCAGGGGACTTTGTTATACTCGATGAGGGGCCTTTGTTAAACTCGATCAGGGGCCTTTGTTATACTCGATCAGGGGACTTTGTTATACGCGATCAGGGGGTTTTGTTTTACTCGATCAGGTAACTGTGTTATATTCGATCAGGGGCCTTTGTTATAATCGTTCAGGGGACATTGTTATACTCGATCAGGGGAGTTTGTTATTCTCGATCAGGGGACTTTGTTATACTCGATCAGGTGACTTTGTTATATTAGATGAGGGGACTTTGTTATTCCCGATCAGGGGACTTTGTTATATTCGATGAGGGGACTTTGTTATACTCGATCACGTGACTTTGTTATACTCGACCAGGGACTTTGTTATTCTCGATCATGGGCCTTTGTTATACTTGATCAGGGGGCTTTGTTATACTCGATCAGGGGACTGTGATATTCTCGATCAGGGGGACTTTGTTATAGCCGATCAGGGGACTTTGATATACTCGATCAGGGAACTTTGTTATACTAGATCAAGGGCCTTTGTTATACTCGTTCAGGCGCCTTTGTTATATTCGATCAGGGGCCTTTGTTATACTCGACCAGGGGACTTTGTTATACTCGATGAGGGGCCTTAGTTAAACTCGATGAGGGGCCTTTGTGATACTCGATTAGAGGACTTTGTTATACTCGATCAGGGGACTTTGTTATACTCGATCAGGGGGTTTTGTTTTACTCGATTAGGTAACTTTGTTATATTCGATCAGGGGCCTTTGTTAAAATCGTTCAGGGGACTTTGTTATACTCGATAAGGGGACTTTGTTATACTTGATCAGGGGCCTTTGTTATATTCGATGAGGGGACTTTGTTATTCTCGATCATGGGACTTTGTTATTCTCGACCAGGGGAGTTTGTTATACTCGACCAGGGGACTTTGTTATACTCGATCAGGGGCCTTTATTATACTCGATCAGGGGACTTTGTTATACTCGATCAGGGAATTTGTTATACCATCAGGGACTTCGGTTATACTCGATGAGGGGCCTGAAACCTGCTGATGAGGGGCCTTTTTGTTATATTTCCTAATTAGGATCTTTTTTGTTATACCCATCAGGGGCCTTTGTTATACCGATCAGGGAACTTTTGTTATATCTTCGATCAGGGGCCTTTTGTTATAATCACCGTTCAGAGTGACTTGTTATACTGATTACAGGCCTTTGTTGCATTTGATCAAGGGACTTCGGTTATACTCGATCAGGAGACTTTGTTATACTCCATCAGGGAGTTTATTATACTTTGACCAGGACTTTTGTTTACTCAGATCAGGGGACTTTGTTATACTCGATCAGGGACTTTTGTTATACTGGATCAGGGGCTTTGTTATACTCGATTAGGGAACATTGTTGTACCCGATCAGGGACTTTGCTATGCTCGATCATGAACTCGTTATACTCGATCAGGGGACTTTGTTATACTCGACCAGGGGAGTTTGCTATACTCGACCAGGGGACTTTGTTATACTCGATCAGGGGCCTTTGGTATACTCGATTAGGGAACTTTGTTATACTCGATCAGGGGACTTTGTTATACTCGTTCAGTGGACTTTGTTATACTCGATCAGGGGCCTTTGTTGTACCCGATCAGGGGACTTTGTTATACTTGTTCAGGGGACTTTGTTATACTTGATCTGGGGACTTTGTTATACTCGATGAGGGGGCTTTGTTATACACGATCAGGGGGGCTTTGTTATACTTGATCAGGGGCCTTTGTTATAATAGTTCAAGGGACTTTGTTATAATCAATCAGGGGACTTTGTTATACTCGATCTGGGGACGTTGTTATACTCGACCAGGGGAGTTTGTTATACTCGACCAGGGGACTTTATTATACTCGATCAAGGGCCTTTGTTAAAATCGATCAGGGTCCTTTGTTATACTCGATCAGGGGACTTTGTTACTCGATCAGGGGCCTTTGTTAAACTCGATCAGGGGCCTTTGTTAAACCTTTTATGAGGGCCTTTTCTATATACTCTCGACCAGGACTTATATATCGTGATCAGGGGCCTTGTTAAACCTGATCAGGGCCTTGTTATACTCGGGATCAGGGGACTTTGTTATACACTCATCAGGGACTTTGTTATACTCGATCAGGGGACTTTGTTATACTCGACCAGGGGAGTTTGCTATACTCGACCAGGGGACTTTGTTATACTCGATCAGGGGCCTTTGGTATACTCGATTAGGGAACTTTGCTATACTCGATCAGAGAACTTTGATATACTCGTTCAGTGGACTTTGTTATACTCGATCAGGGGCCTTTGTTGTACCCGATCAGGGGACATTGCTATACTCGATCAGGGTACTTTGTTATACTCGGTGAGGGGACTATGTTATACTCGATCAGGGGACTTTGTTATACTTGTTCAGGGGACTTTGTTATACTTGATCTGGGGACTTTGTTATACTCGATGAGGGGGCATTGTTATACACGATCAGGGGGGCTTTGTTATACTTGATCAGGGGCCTTTGTTATAATCGTTCAAGGGACTTTGTTATACTCAATCAGGGGACTTTGTTATACTCGACCAGGGGAGTTTGTTATACTCGACCATGGGACTTTGTTATACTCGATCAAGGGCCTTTGTTAAACTCGATCAGGGTCCTTTGCTATACTCGATCAGGGGCCTTTGTTATAATCGTTCAGGGAACTTTGTTATACTCGATCAGGGGACTTTGTTATACTCGATCAGAGGCCTTTGTTATACGCGATCAGGGGACTTTGTTATACTCGATCAGGAGACTTTGTTATACTCGATGAGGGGACTCTGTTATACACGATGTGGGGGGTTTGTTATACTCGATTAGGGGACTTTGTTATACTCGATGAGGGCACTTTGTTATACTCGATTAGGGGACTTTGTTATACTCGATCAGGGGACTTTGATATTCTCGATCAGGGGGACTTTGTTATAGCCGATCAGGGGACTTTGTTAAACTCGATCAGGGAACTTTGTTATACTCGATCAGGGGCCTTTGTTATCCTCGTTCAGGCACCTTTATTTATATTCGATCCAGGGCCTTTGTTATACTCGACCGGGGACTTTGTTATACTCGATGAGGGCCTTTGTTAAGCTCGATCAGGGGCCTTTGTTATACTCGATCAGGGGACTTTGTTATACTCGATCCAGGGGACTTTGTTATATACTCGATCAGGGTTTTGTTTTACACGATCGGTAACTTTGTTATATATTCGATCAGGGGCCTTTGTTATAATCGTTCAGGGACTTTGTTATACTCGATCAGGGGACTTTGTTTTGCACTCGATCAGGGGACTTTGTTATACTCGATCAGGGGACTCTGTTATACTCGATGAGGGGCCTTTGTTATACTCGATGAGGGGACTTTGTTCTACTCGATCAGGGGAAATTGTTATACTCGATGAGGTGACTTTGTTATATTCGATGACAGGACTTTGTTATACTCGATCATGGGACTTTGTTATACTCGATGAGGGGCCTTTGTTATACTCGATCTGGGGCCTTTGTTATACCCGATCAGGGGACTTTGTTATACTCGATCAGTAGACTTTGTTATACTCTATGAGGGGGCTTTATTATACTCGATCAGGGAACTTTGTTATACTCGGTGAGGGGACTTTGTTATTCTCGATCAGGGGACTTTGTTTTACTCGATCAGGGGGCTTTGTTATACTCGATCAGGGGGCTTTGTTATACTCGATCAGGGGCCTTTGTTATACTCGATCAGGGGCCTTTGTTATACTCGATCTGGGGCCTTTGTTATACTTCATCAGGGGGCTTTGTTATACTCGAACAGGGGACTTTGTTATTCTGAATTAGAGGGACTTTGTTATACTCGATTAGGGGGGCTTTGTTATACTCGATCAGGGAACTTTGTTATACTCGATCAGGGAACGCTGTTATACTCGATGAGGGACTCTGTTATACTCGACAGGGGACTTTGTTTTGCCTCGATCAGGGGCTTTGTTATACTTGATGAGACTTTCTTATACTCGATCATGGGGCTTTGTTATACTCGTTCAGGGGACTTTGTTATACTCGATCAGAGGACTTTGTTATACTGGAACAGGGGCCTTTGTTAAACTCGATCAAAGGCCTTTGTTATTCTCGATGAGTGGCCTTTGTTAAACTCGATGAGGCAACTTTGTTCTACTCGTTCAGGGGACTTTGTTATACTTGATCAGGGGACTTTGTTATACTCAATGAGAGGGCTTTGTTGTACTCGATTAGGGGGCTTTGTTATACTTGATGAGGGGCCTTTGTTATAATCGTTCAGGGGACTATGTTATACGCGATCAGGGGACTTTGTTATACTCGATCAGGGGACTTTGTTATACACGACCAGGGGATTTTGTTATACTCGACCAGGAGACTTTGTTATACTCGATGAGGGGACTCTGTTCTTCTCGATCATAGGAATTTGTTATAATCGATCAGGGGACTTTGGTATATTCGATGAGGGGACTTTGTTATACTCGATCATTAGACTTTGTTATACTCGATGAGGGGCCTTTGTTATACTCGATTAGGGGCCTTTGATATACCCGATCAGGGGACTTTGTTTTACTCGATGAGGGGGCTTTGTTATACTCGATCAGGTGACTTTGTTATACTTGATCAGGGAACTTTGTTTTACTCGATGAGGGGGCTTTGTTATACTCGATCAGGGGGCTTTGTTATACTTGATCAGGGGCCTTTGTTATAATCGTTTAGATGACTTTGTTATACTCGATTAGGGGAGTTTGTTATACTCGATCAGGGGACTTTGTTATACTCGACCAGGGGAGTTTGTTATACTCGACCAGGGGACTTTGTTATTCTCGATCAGGGGGACTTTGTTATACCCGATCAGGGGACTTTGTTATACTCGATCAGGGAACTATGTTATACTCGTTCAGGCGCCTTTGTTATATTCGATCAGGGGCCTTTGTTATACTCGACCAGGGGACTTTGTTATACTCGATGAGGGGCCTTTGTTAAACTCGATCAGGGGCCTTTGTTATACACGATCAGGGGACTTTGTTATACTCGATCAGGGGGTTTTGTTTTACTCGATCAAGTAACTTTGTTATACCCGCTCAGGGGCCTTTGTTATAATCGTTCAGGGGACTTTGTTATATTCGATCAGGGAACTTTGTTATACTCGTTCAGCGGACTTTGTTATACTCGATCAGGGGAATTTGTTATACTCGATGAGGGGACTTTGTTATATTCGATGACGGGACTTTGTTATACTCGATCATGGGACTTTGTTATAGTCGATGAAGAGCCTTTGTTATACTCGATTAGGGGCCTTTGTTATACCCGATCAGGGGACTTTGTTATTCTCGATCCATGGACTTTGTTATACTCTATGAGGGGGCTTTGTTATACTCGATCAGGGAATTTTGTTATACTCGATGAGGGTAATTTGTTATACTCGATCAAGGACTTTGTTATCCTCGATCAGGGGACTTTGTTATACTCGGT
>NW_024713701.1:0-11066 GCF_018991925.1 Homarus americanus
GCTCGTTGAACAGGCTTTGTATGAAAAATAGCAGAGTTTAGGACTTTGTGTCCTGGTATTTGAAGGTTAGCGTTCACAATGCAATTATAAGATTTTGGGTTTGAATCCTGGTGGGGTGAGGTGTTGATTATATGTAGAAATCTGCGTGCATTATTGGGCTCATGAAATATATATGGATCCTCGTGTTTCGACACCGGATTTGGTAAAACGTTGCTCTGATCACCTAAGTGGCACGGGTAGTCCCCATTAGAGCTTCACGTCGCCATAAGCTCGTTGAACAGGCTTTGTGTGAAATATAGTAGAGTCTAGGACTGCATTTATTGTCCTGGTTACCCAGAGGTAGCGTTCCCCGGTCACAATTAGAAGATCGGCTTCAAATCCTGGTGGCGTGAGGCGCTGAATATATGTAGAAGTCCTCGTGCTTTATTGGGCTAAGGAAATATATATGGATCCTCGTGTTTCGAAGCCGCATTTGGTAAAACGTTGCTCTGATCACCTAACTGGCACGGGTGGTCACCAATAGTGGTTCACAGCGCCATAAGCTCGTTGAACAGGCTTTGTGTGAAATATAGCAGAGTCTAGGACTGCTTCTATTGTACTGGTGGCCCAGAGGTAGCATACCCCGGTCACAATTATAAGATCGTGGGTTCGAATCCTGGTGGGGTGAGGTATTGATTATATGTAGAAGTCCGAGTGCTTTATTGGGCTAATGAAATATATATGAATCCTCGGGTTTCAATGCCGCATTTGGTTAAACGTTACTCTGATCACCTAAGTGGCACGGGTGGTCCCCATTAGAGGTTCATGGCGCCATAAGGTCGTTGAACACGCTTTGTGTGAAATATAGCAGAGTCTTGGAATGCTTTTATTGTCCTGGTGGCCCAGAGGTAGCGTCCCCCGGTCACAAATATAAGATAGTGGGTTCAAATCCTGGTGGGGGGAGGTGTTGATTATATGTAGAAGTCCGTGTGCTTTATTGGGCTAATGAAATATATATGGATCCTCGAGTTTCGAAGCCGCATTTAGTAAAACGTTGCTGTGATCACCTAAGAGGCATAGGTCGTCCCCATTAGAGGTTCACGTCGCCATAAGCTCGTTGAACATGCTTTGTGTGAAATATAGCAGAGTCTAGGACTGCTTTTATTGTCCTGGTGGCCCAGAGGTAGCGTTCCCCGGTCACAATTATAAGATCGTGGGTTTGAATCCTGGTGGGGTGAGGTGTTGATTATATGTAGAAGTCCGAGTGCCTTATTGGGCTAATGAAATATATATGGATCCTCGTGTTTCCAAGCCGGATTTGGTAAAACGTTGCTCTGATCACCTAAGCGGCATGGGTGGTCCCCATTAGAGGCTCACGGCGCCATAAGGTCGTTGAACAGGCTTTGTGTGAAATATAGTAGAGTCTAGGACTGCTTTTATTGTCTTGGTGGCGCAGAGGTAGCATACCCCGGTCACAATTATAAGATCGTGGGTTTGAATCCTGGTCTGGGGGTGAGGTGTTGATGATTATATACTTAGAAGTCGCGTGCCATATTGGGCTAATGAAATATATATCGATCTCGTGTTTTCAGAAGCCGCATTTGGTAGTGATATCTCATCACCTAAGCAGCAAGCGTGGTCTGATAGAGGTTCACGGGCCATAAGCTCGTTGAACAAGCTTTGTGTGAAATATAGCAGAGTCTAGGACTGCTTTTATTGTCCTGGTGGCCCAGCGGTAGCATACCCCGGTCACAATTATAAGATCGTGGGTTCATATCCTAGTGGGGTGAGGTGTTGATTATATGTAGAAGTCCGAGTGCTTTATTGGGCTAATGAAATATATATGGATCCACGTGTTTCGAATCCGGATTTGGTAAAACGTTGCTCTGATCACCTAAGCGGCACAGGTGGTCCCCATTAGAGGTTCATAGCGCCATAAGGTCGTTGAACAGGCTTTGTGTGAAATATAGTTGAGTCTAGAACTGCTATTATTGTCCTGGTGGCGCAGAGGTAGCATACCCCGGTCACAATTATAAGATCGTGGGTTTGAATCCTGGTGGGTTTAGGTGTTGATTATATGTAGAAGTCAGCGTGCTTTATTGGGCTAATGAAATATATATGGACCCTCGTGTTTTGAAGCCACATTTGGTAAAACGTTGCTCTGATCATCTAAGCGGCACGGGTGGTCCCCATTAGAGGTTCACGGCGACATAAGCTCATTGAACAGGCTTTGTGTGAAATATAGCATAGTCTAGGACTGCTTTTATTTTCCTGGAGGCCCAGAGGTAGCGTTCCCGGTCACATTATAGATCGTGGAGGTTTAAATCCTGGTAGAAATTGAGGTGTTGATTTTATGTAGAAGTCCACGATGGCACATGGGCTAATGAAATATATATATGGATCCTCGTGTTTCGAAGCACATTTGGTAAAACGTTGCTCCTGATCACCCTAACTTCTTTGGGTGGTCGCATAGTGGTTCTGGCGCTCCATAAGCTCGTTGAACAGGCTTTATTGTGAAATATAGCGAGTCTAGGACTGCTTTTATTGTCCTGGTGGCCCAGAGGTAGCGTTCCCAGTCACAATTATAAGATCGTGGGTTTTGAATCCTGGTGGGGTGAGGTGTTGATTATATGTAGAGATGGAAGTGCTCTATTGGGCTAATAAAATATATATGGATCTCGTGTTTCGGCAGTTTGGTAAGCGTTGCTCTTATCACCCTAAGCTGACAGTCCCCTATAGTGGTTCACGGTGCCATAAGCTCGTTGAACAGGCTTTATGTGAAATATAACAGAGTCTAGGACTGCTTATAGTGTCCTGGTGGCCCATAGGTAGCGTTCCTCGGTCACAATTATAAGATCGTGGGTTCGAATCCTGGTGGGGTGAGGTGTTGATTATATGTAGAAGTCCGCGTGCTTTATTGGGCTAATGAAATTAATATGGATCCTCGTGTATCGAAGCCGGATCTGGTAAAACGTTGCTCTGATCACCTAAGCGGCACGGGTGGTCCCCATTAGAGGTTCACAGCGCCATAAGCTCGTTAAACTGGCTTTGTGTGAAATATAGCAGAGTCTAGGACTGCTTTTATTGTCCTGGTGGCCCAGAGGTAGCGTTACCCGGTCACAATTAGAAGATCGGCTTCAAATCCTGGTGGGGTGAGGCGTTGAATATATGTAGAAGTCCGCGTGCTTTATTGGGCTAATGAAATATATATGGATCCTCGTGTTTCGAAGCATTTAGTAGCGTTACTCGATCACCTAACTTGTACGGGTGGTCCGCCTGGTAGTTCTGGCCATATAAGCTCGTTAAGCTTCGGCTTTGTGTGTGAAATATAGCAAGTCTAGGACTGCTTTATTGTCCTGGTGGCCCAGAGGTAGCATACCCCGGTCACAATTATAAGATCGTGGTTCTGAATCCTGGTGGGGTGAGGTGTTGATTATTTGTAGAAGTCCGCGTGCTTTATTGGGCTAATAAAATATATATTCACCCTCGTGTTTTGAAGCCGCATTTGGTAAAACGTTGCTCTCATCACCTAAGCGGCACGCGTGGTCCCCATTAGAGGTTCACGGAGCCATAAGCTCGTTGAACAGGCTTTGTGTGAAATATAGCAGAGTCTAGGACTGCTTTTATTGTCCTGGTGGCCTAGAGGTAGCGTTCCCCGATCACAATTAGAAGATCGGCTTCAAATCCTGGTGGCGTGAGGCGTTGAATATATGTAGAAGTCCGCGTGCTTTATTGGGCTAATGAAATATATATGGATCCACGTGTTTCGAAGCCGGATTTGGTAAAACGTTGCTCTGATCACCTAAGCGGCACGGGTGGTCCCCAGTAGAGGTTCATAGCGCCATAAGGTCGTTGAACAGGCTTTGTGTGAAATATAGTAGAGTCTAGGACTGCTTTTATTTTCCTGGTGGCCCAGAGGTAGAGTTCCCCTTTCACAATTATAAGATCGTGGGTATAAATCCTGATGGGGTGAGGCGTTGATTATATGCAGAAGTCTACGTGCTTTATTGGGCTAATGAAATATATATGGATCCTCGGGTTTCGAAGCCGCATTTGGATAAACGTTACTCTAATCACCTAAGCGCCAAGGGTGGTCCCCATTAGAGGTTCATGGCGCCATAAGGTCGTTGAACAGGCTTTGTGTGAAATATAGTAGAGTCTAGGACTGCTTTTATTGTCCTTGTGGCCCAGCGGTAGCGTTCCCCGGTCACAATTATACGATCGTGGGTTTAAATCCTGGTGGGGTGAGGCGTTGATTATATGCAGAAGTCTGCGTGCTTTATTGGGGTAATGAAATATATATATGAATCCTCGGGTTTCGAAGCCGCATTTGGTTAAACGTTACTCTAATCACCTAAGCGGCACGAGTGGTCCCCATTAGAGGTTCATGGCGCCTTAAGGTCGTTGAACAGGCTTTGTGTGAAATATAGTAGAGTCTAGGACTGCTTTTATTGTCCTGGTGGCCCAGATGTAGCATACCCCGGTCACAATTATAAGATCGTGGGTCTGAATCCTGGTGGGGTGAGGTGTTGATTATATGTAGAAGTCCGAGTGCTCTATTGGGCTAATGAAATATATATGGATCCTCGTGTTTCCAAGCCGGATTTGGTAAAACGTTGCTCTGATCACCTAAGCGGCACAGGTGGTCCCCATTAGAGGTTCATGGCGCCATAATGTCGTTGAACAGGCTTTGTGTGAAATATAGTAGAGTCTAGGACTACTTTTATTGTCCTGGTGGCCCAGAACTAGCGTTCTGATCTAGTATAAGATCGTGGGTTCAAATCTGGGGTAGGGGGTGGGGTGTTGATTATATGTAAGTCGCATGCTTTATTGGGCTAATAAATATATATGGATCCACGTGTTTTGAAGCCGGATTTGGTAAAACGTTGCTCTGATCACCTAAGCGGCACAGGTGGTCCCCATTAGAGGTTCATGGCGCCATAAGGTCGTTGAACAGGCTTTGTGTGAAATATAGTTGAGTCTGGAACTGCTTTTATTGTCCTGGTGGCCCAGAGGTAGCATACCCCGGTCACAATTATAAGATCGTGGGTTCAAATCCTGGTGGGGTGAGGTGTTGATTATATGTAGAAGTCCGCATGCATTATTGGGCTAATGAAATATATATGGATCCTCGTGTTTCCAAGCCGGATTTGGTAAAACGTTGCTCTTATCACTTAAGCGGCACGGGTGGTCCCCTATAGTGGTTCACTGTGCCATAAGCTCGTTGAACAGGCTTTATGTGAAATATAACAGAGTCTAGGACTGCTTACAGTGTCCTGGTGGCCCATAGGTAGCGTTCCTCGGTCACAATTATAAGATCGTGGGTTCGAATCCTGTTGGGGTGAGGTGTTGATTATATGTAGAAGTCCGCGTGCTTTATTGGGCTAATGAAATATATATGGACCCAAGTGTTTTGAAGCCGCATTTGGTAAAACGTTGCTCTGATCACCTAAGCGGCACGGGTGGTCCCCATTAGAGGTTCACGGCGACATAAGCTCGTTGAACAGGCTTTGTGTGAAATATAGCAGAGTCTAGGACTGCTTTTATTTTCCTGGAGGCTCAGAGGTAGCGTTCCCCGGTCACAATTATAAGATCGTGGGTTCAAATCCTGGTGGGGTGAGGTGTTGATTATATTTAGAAGTCCGCGTGCTCTATTGGGCTAATGAAATATATATGGATCCTCGTGTTTCCAAGCCGGATGTGGTAAAACGTTGCTCTTATAACCCAAGCGGCACGGGTGGTCCCCATTAGAGGTTCATGGCACCATAAGGTCGTTGAACAGGCTTTGTGTGAAATATAGTAGAGTCTAGGACTGCATTTATTGTCCTGGTTGCCCAGAGGTAGCGTTCCCCGGTCACAATTATAAGATTGCGGGTTCAAATCCTGGTGGGGTGAGTTATTGATTATATGTAGAAGTCCGCATGCATTATTGGGCTAATGAAATATATATGGATCCTCGTGTTTCCAAGCCGGATTTGGTAAAACGTTGCTCCTATCACTTAAGCGGCACGGGTGGTCCCCTATAGTGGTTCACGGTGCCATAAGCTCGTTGAACAGGCTTTATGTGAAATATAACAGAGTCTAGGACTGCTTATAGTGTCCTGGTGGCCAAGAGGTAGCGTTCCCCGGTCACAATTATAAGATCGTGGCTTCAAATCCTCGTGGGGTGAGGCATTGATTATATGTAGAAGTCCGAGTGCTTTATTGGGTTAATGACCATATGGACTGCGTGTTTGGAAGCACGCATTTGGTACTTACGTTGCTCCTGATCACCCTAAAATTGCTTGCAGGTGGGTCCCCAATAGTGGTTCACAGCGCCATAAGCTCGTTGAACAGGCTTTGTGTGAAATATAGCAGAGTCTAGGACTGCTTTTATTGTCCTGGTGGCCCAGAGGTAGCGTTCCCCGGTCACATTTATAAGATCGTGGGTTTGAATCCTGGTGGGGTGAGGTGTTGATTGTATGTAGAAGTCCGAGTGCTTTATTGGGCTAATGAAATATTTATGGATCCTCGTGTTTCCAAAACAGGTTTGGTAAAACGTTGCTCTGATCACCCTAAGCGCTTTGAGTGGTCCCCCCGTACAGAAGGTTCATGGCGCCATAAGGTCAAATTGAACAAACTTTCATTGTGAAATATAACAGAGTCTAGGACTGCTTTTAGTGTCCTGGTGGTCCACAAGTAGCGTTTCCTGGTCACAATTATATGATTTTTGGTTTGAATCCTGGTGGGGTGAGGTATTGATTATATGTCGAAGTCCGCGTGCATTATTGGGCTAATGAAATATATATGGATCCTCGTGTTTCGAAGCCGGAGTTGGTAAAACGATGCTCTGATCACCTAAGCGGCACGGGTGGTCCCCATTAGAGGTTCACACAGTCATAAGCTCGTTGAACAGGCTTTGTGTGAAATATAGCAGAGTCTAGGACTGCTTTTATTGTCCTGGTGGCCCAGAGGTAGCGTTCCCCGGTCACATTTATAAGATCGTGGGTTTGAATCCTGGTGGGGTGAGGTGTTGATTATATGTAGAAGTCCGAGTGCTTTATTGGGCTAATGAAATATTTATGGATCCTCGTGTTTCCAAGCCGGATTTGGTAAAACGTTGCTCTGATCACCTGAGCGGCGCGGGTGGTCCCCATAAGAGGTTCACGGCGCCATAAGGTCGTTGAGCAAGCTTTGTGTGAAATATAGTAGAGTCTAGGACTGCTTTTATTGTCCTGGTGGCGCAGAGGTAGCATACCCCGGTCACAATTACAGGATCGTGGGTGTGAATCCTGGTGGGGTGAGGTGTTGATTATATGTAGAAGTCCGCCCGCTTTATTGGGCTAATGAAATCTATATGGACCCTCGTGTTTTGAAGCCGCATTTGGTAAAACGTTGCTCTCATCACCTAAGCGGCACGCGTGGTCACCATTAGAGGTTCACGGAGCCATAAGCTCGTTGAACAGGCTTTGTGTGAAATATAGCAGAGTCTAGGACTGCTTTTATTGTCCTGGTGGCCCAGAGGTAGCGTTCCCCGGTCACAATTAGAAGATCGGCTTCAAATCCTGGTGGAGTGAGGCGTTGAATATATGTAGAATCCGCGTGCTTTATTGGGCTAATGAAATATATATGGATTCTCGTGTTTCGAAGCCGCATTTGGTAAAACGTTGCTCTGATCACCTAACTGGCACGGGTGGTCCCCTATAGTGGTTCACAGCGCCATAAGCTCGTTGAACAGCCTTTGTGTGAAATATAGCAGAGTCTAGGACTGCTTTTATTGTCCTGGTGGCCCAGAATTGGCGTTCCCGGTCTGAATTATAAGATCGTGGGTTTGAATCCTGGTGGGGTGAGGTGTTGATTATATGTAGAAGTCCGAGTGCTTTATTGGGCTAATGAAATATATATGGATCACATTTCGAAGCCGGATTTGGTAAAACGTTGCTCTGATCACCTAAGCTGACACAGGTGGTCCCCATTAGGAGTTCATGGCGCCATAAGGTCGTTGAACAGGCTTTTGTGTGAAACAGATTGAGTCTAGAACTGCTTTTATTGTCCTGGTGGCCCAGAGGTAGCATACCCCGGTCACAATTATAAGATCGTGGGTTTGAATCCTGGTGGGTTTAGGTGTTGATTATATGTAGAAGTCAGTGTGCTTTATTGGGCTAATGAAATATATATGGTCCCTCGTGTTTTGAAGCCACATTTGGTAAAACGTTGCTCTGATCATCTAAGCGGCACGGGTGGTCCCCATTAGAGGTTCACGGCGACATAAGCTCGTTGAACAGGCTTTGTGTGAAATATAGCATAGTCTAGGACTGCTTTTATTTTCCTGGAGGCCCAGAGGTAGCGTTCCCCGGTCACAATTATAAGATCGTGGGTTTAAATCCTGGTGGGGTGAGGTGTTGATTTTATGTAGAAGTCCACGTGCTTTATTGGGCTAATGAAATATATATGGATCCTCGTGTTTTGAAGCCGCATTTGGTAAAACGTTGCTCTGATCACCTAACTGGCACGGGTGGTCCCTTATAGTGGTTCACAGCGCCATAAGCTCGTTGAACAGGCTTTGTGTGAAATATAGCAGAGTCTAGGACTGCTTTTATTGTCCTGGTGGCCCAGAGGTAGCGTTCCCCGGTCACAATTATAAGATCGTGGGTTTGAATCCTGGTGGGGTGAGGTGTTGATTATATGTAGAAGTCTGCGTGCTCTATTGGGCTAATAAAAATTATATGGATCCTCGGGTTCCAAAGCGGATTTGGTAAAACGTTGCTCTTATCACCTAAGCGGCACGGGTGGTCCCCTATAGTGGTTCACGGTGCCATAAGCTCGTTGAACAGCCTTTATGTGAAATATAACAGAGTCTAGGACTGCTTATAGTGTCCTGGTGGCCCATAAGTAGCGTTCCTCGGTCACAATTATAAGATCGTGGGTTCGAATCCTGGTGGGGTGAGGTGTTGATTATATGTAGAAGTCCGCGTGCTTTATTGGGCTAATGAAATTAATATGGATCCTCGTGTATCGAAGCCGGATCTGGTAAAACGTTGCTCTGATCACCTAAGCGGCACGGGTGGTCCCCATTAGAGGTTCACAGCGCCATAAGCTCGTTAAACTGGCTTTGTGTGAAATATAGCAGAGTCTAGGACTGCTTTTATTGTCCTGGTGGCCCAGAGGTAGCGTTCCCCGGTCACAATTAGAAGATCGGCTTCAAATCCTGGTGGGGTGAGGCGTTGAATATATGTAGAAGTCCGCGTGCTTTATTGGGCTAATGAAATATATATGGATCCTCGTGTTTCGAACCCGCATTTGGTAAAACGTTGCTCTGATCACCTAACTGGCACGGGTGGTCCCTTATAGTGGTTCACAGCGCCATAAGCTCGTTGAACAGACTTTGTGTGAAATATAGCAGAGTCTAGGACTGCTTTTATTGTCCTGGTGGCCCAGAGGTAGCGTTCCCCGGTCACAATTATAAGATCGTGGGTTTGAATCCTGGTGTGGTGAGGTGTTGATTATATGTAGAAGTCGGCGTGCTTTATTGGGCTAATGAAATATATATGGACCTCGTGTTTGAAGCCGCATTTGGTAAACATTGCTCTGTCACCTAAAAAAAGCGACGCAGCGTGGTCCCCGATGAAGGTTCAGGAGCCGCCAAGCTACGTTGAACAGGCTTCCAATATTGAAATATAGCAGAGTCTGGGACTGCTTTTATTTTCCTGGTGGCCTAGAGGCATTAGCGTTCCCCGGGCACAGTAGAAGATCGGCTTCAAATCCTGGTGCGTGGTAGTTGAATATGTCTTAGAAGTCCGCGTGCTTTATTGGGCTAATGAAATATATATGGATCCACGTGTTTCGAAGCCGGATTTGGTAAAACGTTGCTCTGATCACCTAAGCAGCACGGGTGGTCCCCAGTAGAGGTTCATGGCGCCATAAGGTCGTTGAACAGGCTTTGTGTGAAATATAGTAGAGTCTAGGACTGCCTTTATTTTCCTGGTGGCCCAGAGGTAGAGTTCCCCTTTCACAATTATAAGATCGTGGGTATAAATCCTGATGGGGTGAGGCGTTGATTATATGCAGAAGTCTGCGTGCTTTATTGGGCTAATGAAATATATATGGATCCTCGGGTTTCGAAGCCGCATTTGGATAAACGTTACTCTAATCACCTAAGCGCCACGGGTGGTCCCCATTAGAGGTTCATGGCGCCATAAGGTCGTTGAACAGGCTTTGTGTGAAATATAGTAGAGTCTAGGACTGCTTTTATTGTCCTTGTGGCCCAGCGGTAGCGTTCCCCGGTCACAATTATACGATCGTGGGTTTAAATCCTGGTGGGGTGAGACGTTGATTATATGCAGAAGTCTGCGTGCTTTATTGGGGTAATGAAATATATATATGAATCCTCGGGTTTCGAAGCCGCATTTGGTTAAACGTTACTCTAATCACCTAAGCGGCACGAGTGGTCCCCATTAGAGGTTCATGGCGCCATAAGGTCGTTGAACAGGCTTTGTGTGAAATATAGTAGAGTCTAGGACTGCTTTTATTGTCCTGGTGGCCCAGATGTAGCATACCCCGGTCACAATTATAAGATCGTGGGTCTGAATCCTGGTGGGGTGAGGTGTTGATTATATGTAGAAGTCCGAGTGCTCTATTGGGCTAATGAAATATATATGGATCCTCGTGTTTCCAAGCCGGATTTGGTAAAACGTTGCTCTGATCACCTAAGCGGCACAGGTGGTCCCCATTAGAGGTTCATGACGCCATAATGTCGTTGAACAGGCTTTGTGTGAAATATAGTAGAGTCTAGGACTGCTTTTATTGTCCTGGTGGCCCAGAGCTAGCGTTCCCCGGTCACAATTATAAGATCGTGGGTTCAAATCCTGGTGGGGTGAGGTGTTGATTATATGTAGAAGTCCGCATGCTTTATTGGGCTAATGAAATATATATGGATCCACGTGTTTCGAAGCCGGATTTGGTAAAACGTTGCTCTGATCACCTAAGCGGCACAGGTGGTCCCCATTAGAGGTTCATGGCGCCATAAGGTCGTTGAACAGGCTTTGTGTGAAATATAGTAGAATCTAGGACTGCTTTTATTGTCCTGGTGGCCCAGAGGTAGCATAGCA
>NW_024713702.1:0-12916 GCF_018991925.1 Homarus americanus
AAGAATCGTGAGTTCTGTGTTTAGTTCTCTCGTGTGTTCAGAGTCATGTAGCGTAGGAGACCGTCCAGTTGTACCCGGTAAAGTTCCCTTGTAAAGTTTAGGGCAAAGTTAAAAAACATTAAGTTAATAATTATGTTATTTATTTATATTTTACAGTGTGATTATTTATATGATAGTTCTTATTTATAGTCAAGTTTAAATTTAAAAAAAAATATATAAAAATGTATATAAATTATCACTTTATCGAAATTTTATCTAAATTACCTGATATATTAATTTATTTATCGCCGGAAGCTTTTAGTTCGGTGGTCTGTGTGTGGGGTTTTTATTTTACCAGTATATCAATTACTAGTGTTTATTCCTACTGTAGCGGCAGAAGTTCATGAGAGACCTTTAATGGCTCAATTTGTCGTCTTATTTGTCTCGTATTTTTCTGTCAATAGTTCAGAATTAGTAGACCGAGTACTTTATATCGATGACTGCACCTTCGACTATGACAATTTATTTTTTTATTATTTTGTTTTCATTTCTTTTTTTGTGTGTGTTTAGTGTCTCTCTCTCTCTCTCTCTCTCTCTCTCTCTCTCAATTATTCCACACGTCTCACTCTTAACACTTTACCTCTTCCTTCCCCTCCAACCGTACTTTTCCTTTCACTACTTTCCTGCTCTCGGCATCCCACACACACACACACACACATCAACAAGGAACACAACTTCTTATGACAGTTACCCCTTCCAAAAAAATATATATTGTTTTCTTTCTCTAATAGGAGGGCCAACAGGGGAAGAATGGTAGGACAATGGGAGGGAAGGGGTGGGGTAAAGGAAGGGAGGGGTATGAGAGAGAGAGGAAGGGAAGGGAAGGGAGTTGGTGCCGTCAGGTTATTCCATCTTTTCAACATTGAATTTTTACAATTTTTTTCCTAACTATTGAAGAGATTTATCGAACAAAGCAATTCAACTCAGTCTGCACCGGAATCAATGATCATTTGCATCTCTTGGCCATCAGACTCCTTCCTTCCACGATAAGTCTTTTTCTTTAGCGATTTTGTTCACTTTTTTGCAAAATGTACAAAAGGCAAAAAGAAAATTAGTTGGAGATGAAGAAATAATTTAGAGTTTGGCTGGTGGCGAGATAGTTCCCCAGACAGACAGACAGATAGACAGACAGGCAGAGAGACAAACAGACAGGCAGACAGACATATCAATCAATTCTCTAAAAAGTTATATAAACGTCGAAGAATATCACATCATATCTACAATCCGAATAGAATGAGACACTTAGCTTAAATACTCCCAAGATCCTATACACAGCATTAATACAGTATACTTCTATGCACAACAGGCAGAATTTACCCTCTCACCTTGCAGCTGGTCACCCTGGGACGAATAGCTTCTCCTTGTTTTGGCTCCTACCCAGCTTGGGACAAGAGAGATATCTTCCTCCTCTAAAACCGAAAGATTTTTTATTTTTATCCGTATGTGGCTTGTCTTGTTGCCTCACACGTAAGAGAGGAAGAAAGAGGAAGAGGAGGAGGAAGAGAAGGGGGGAAGGAAGGGAAGGAAGAGGGCAAGTAGGAGGAAGAGGAAGAGGAGAAGAAGAAGAAGAAGTAACAGTAGGAGAAAAAACGGAGGAACAGGAGGAGGAGGAAGAAGAAGAAACGAAGGAAGAAGAAAAAGAAGAAAAAGAGGAAGAAGAAGAAACAGTAGGAGGAAAAGGGGAGGAAGGAAGAAGAAAAAGAGGAATAGAAACAGGAGGGAAAATCAGGTAGAAGAGCAGAATAAGCTAGAAGAAGATGAGGAGAAGGAGGAAAGGAGAAATAGGAAAGAAAAGGAGCGTGCTAGTGGGATCTCTCTTGAAGGACACCTGTATCAATCTCTCTCTCTCTCTCTCTCTCTCGGCGAAATAGGATCGGAATAGGTTCCTTATGAAGTATAATTGATCGGTTCTCCCTATTACTTGGCGGTTTCGAACCTATTGTGAAGTATATATTGATCCTGGGTATTACTTAGTTATAACAAACGCCCCCAACACACCTTAATACATATCCTTCTTGGTCGACACACCCAACACACCTTAATAAATATCCTTCTTGGTCGACACACCCAACACACCTTAATACATATCATGCGGTCATACAACACCTTAATACATATCTTCTTAATTAAACTGCTTACACCTTAATACACGCTTGTAGCCTTGGTCGACACCTTTTTCCTTAATATATCATTCTTGGTCGACACACCAACACACCTTAATACATATCATGTTGGTATTTTTTAACACATAATACATATCCTTCTTGGTCGACGCAACGCACCTTAATACACATATCGCTATTGGTCGACACCTTACTGTAATACATGTCGTGGCAGTCGACACATAACACACATAATACATATCCTTCTTCGTCTACACCTTTTTTAACCAATACATATCCTTCTTGGTCGACACACCCAACGCACCTTTTTTAACTATCTTCCTATTCTTGAACTAATCTTTACAATCAAACATTTAACAATTTCACTAAGAAACTTCAACAAACTTTCAAGTACTTTTTTTTTCTATTATAATTTTGTTGTTCTCGTATTATAACCTCCAAAGCTTCTTTATTTACACCTTCTCCCTCCTCAGACGCAGCATGACTGAGTACTGAGCCGTCGTCAAATTCGTACACACTTTAGACAGTTTGAACCTTCGTGAAATCATAATCTAATAGCTTTCTGGGATTTGCTTCTGAAAAATTTTGCTTTATCTCGCCTTAAGAATTCAATTTCTAGAAGTTTCGAATGAGTATTTATCTGTCCAGGGCTGATTACTGCGTCTCTCTCTCTCTCTCTCTCTCTCTCTCTGAGAAAGTCATGTCACCTCAATATTGAACTGACAGCATCACTGTTTTTCACTGCTGAGTCAACTAGTTTGTAAACAGATGTGAATAAATGGTGATAGAGATGATGATGGTGATGATGATGATGATGATGATGATGATGATGATGATGATGATGATGATGAAAAACAAGAAGAAAAACAAAATGAAGATCCAAAAGAAAAAAAAAAGAAAAAATGAAAATCAAAACACACATCTAATCCTATATATATAAATATATACTTTAGAATATAAAAATTTCCTCAATGTAAATTTATTCTTTAAAAAAATAATCCCCATTTTCTTAGAAACCTTCGAATAATTATTTTTCCTTCAGTTATAATCTCTTAATAAACGATGTAAATAAAGTTAAATATTTATTTCTTCATAATTAACACTAAATAACGCACCAATACCGTATCCTATCACACTGTAAGGTTTATTTTAGAACAAATTTTTAATCTGTTTACGTTTTGTGGAATATATCTCCCTCCCCCCCCCCCGCCTGTTTTGGTCTTGTATACAGCGGGTTATTAACGTGTATCATATAAGCTTTGATCTTAGTGATAACAGGTGACCAGAGAAGCAATAAATGTTGTTAAAAATGATCAATAATAAAAGTAGGAAATTCGAGTCTATTGTTTTTATTGTGTGTGTCCTTATACATACATACATACATACATACATACATACATACATATACTTTATCCCTCTCATGTACTCAGTACCAAGATGACCTGACCTCAAGAATCCATTATTCACCTCATTATAATTAGGTCAAGGTTAATTAAGACCAACATCCACACAGGTAAGTTAATGAGAGTTAATGAGATCGACTCCTATCTGTTGATTATGGTAAATAAATAATGTCCTAACTTGTTAATGCCCTAATTTGCATCTCTACCTGAAGATGTGAGAAAGTATATAACTGATTCTCTTAATAACGACACAAAGGTGGATTCTAAGAGGTCAATGAACACAAGCTACACCTTAATTAGACAGGTGAAAATATATATCTACCTGTGTTACCTTTATGAATGGTTAATGGGGTTAATAACGAATAGAAAAAAAAAACACATAAAAGGAATCGTTGTCATTATTCCTAGTTAATGGTAAAATAAACGTACAATTCTTGGAGATAATATTGACAAAGAGAATGAAACTATCTCTCAAGTGGTTATAAAAGAAAGATAAGATTCTAGTCAGTATCTCGCTCTCTTTAAATGAATAATGTCTCTCATAAGCAAGACATGAATCAGACGTAACTACCCTGTGATGACATTAACAAGCGATAATTAACTCCGGGTAGCTAAGTCTTTTTCTTAAATATTTATATCAATCAAGTACTGTTTTAGTACTTGAACGACAGAAGACTTCATTTAAAGGTATAATTAAGCTCTTATTATGTCTAACTTATTTCTATAAACTTACAAATTATTATATACAGTGCATAATTCTTTTATTTTTACTATTTAATTTAACTCCTCATTTAACTCTATCCTAATCAACAATAAATAACTCATACATTCCTATTAATTATCAAGCAATCATCATTTTAGAATTATATTGTTAATTAAAATTGAAACATAAACACAAATTAAGAACATACAAACATACGCTTCTCTTAGTGTAAACATAACAAGATCCCATGTTGAAGAATTACACCGACATCAGAGACCATGTTAAAAAGCCTAAAATATTTTAAATACGATCATTAATTCCTATAATTAGTTAGAGTAATAATTAGCTTTATATATGGAGAATAAAATTATATTGTAGAGTGTTCCTTGGTCATTACTTTACCAATAGGTGTTGGGTATATGTGGGTGGAGGGCAAGCAGGCAGAGTAAGTGAAACGTGGCAGCCTGGGACCGTAGAGTTTTATAGCCTGGGTCCCGGGATGGTTGGTGATGGGTGATGCATCTCTCTCTCTCTCTCTCTCTCTCTCTCTCTCTCTCTCTCTCTCTCTCCTTGTACGTGTGTTTGTGTGTGTGTGTGTGTATGTGACGTCCAAGGACAGTCTTAGTACCTAATTATGTATCCAGTTAAAGACTTGAGGAATAAGACCACGGGATTACTACCACTACCACCACCACCACCACCTTCCCTCTCCCAAAGACGACCACCACCTCAACCAAATACTACCACTACCACCTCCTTCTCTCAACCATCCCTCGGCTAATCCCTAAGTAATTTCCTACATTACCCAGTTACCACGAGTAAATTTGGTTATGTTTTAGTTTAAAGTATTAAGTAAGATCTTCTATCATTTGTTTTTTTTACGGTTTAAGATGATTACGAGGAAGATTGTGATGGATTGTGTAGTTGGTGATTTGGGGTTAACTGGAGATGTTGATGTGTTGTGGGATTTGGGGGAGGGGATTTGGAGGGATTTATGGGGTTTTATGGGGTTCTGTGGGATTTAGGGGATTTAGGTGCTGGATTTGGTTCGAATTGTGAAGGGATTTTCTTTCTTCGTTTTGAGTTTTATTTTGTCTTCATTATGTGAGGACTTTCCCAATGGATTTATTAATTTATTTATTTTTTATTTGCTTCATTAACAATATTTCCTTCGATAGATTTTCCAAATTTCTTCACGAGCTAAGAATTTCTCACTGGATTTTAAATTTCATCATACCATACGTGTCTAGATTCACATTCCCAAATAATTTCTTAAGTCTCAACAATTTCATTCAGTTTTAACAATAGAAAAAAATACCTCATTACTCTAATATCATTCATATGTAAGAAAATCTTCCACTTGTATATAATTTCTTCTTGTTTATTTCAGGTTTACGTAAAAGATTTGTCCTCAGTACATATATTTCGCTCTATCTTGTTTAAGCTTACACAAACATACTGTATCTTAACTCAATAAAGCTTTCCTACTTTGTTGTTTGTCCTGGAGGAGGGAAAGAATATCCAGCCAGCTTAAAATTATTGTCG
Source organism: Homarus americanus (assembly GCF_018991925.1). Lineage (NCBI taxonomy): Eukaryota > Metazoa > Arthropoda > Malacostraca > Decapoda > Nephropidae > Homarus > Homarus americanus. Next base: position 5,814 of record NW_024713702.1, read on the forward strand.
ACCCACAACACAGGGATCTAGTTAAGCTGACATAAAGGGAGTAGAGAGAGAGAGAGAGAGAGAGAATTTGTATGGGCAAAAATAATATTCACGCCTCTCTCTCTCTCTCTCTCTCTCTCTCTCTCTCTCTCTCTCTCTCACCTGGCTATACCTTGTGTCTGGTAGTAATTTACAACTCTGTCTTACTACAAACAATTAGTACTCAAAATCGTCACAAACAGTACTCAAGACCACAAAAAGTACTCAAGTCGCCCCAAACAGTACTCAAATTACCACAAACAGTACTCACATCACCACAAGCACAAACACCTACAGTCCCTTGTGCTTCCTCCTGCATTAACAGAAAAAAGTTCAGATTTCTTTAATGATGACAATAAATTACCAAAGTTTATTTCCTTGGTTCTTCTGCCTCAATGTACAGCCTTTGTTTGTTGAAGTTTAACTGAGTTGTGGGGAGGGGTGTGGGGAGTGTGGTGTGGTAGAGTTTACTGTGGGGAGTTTAATGTGGTGAATATTGCTTTAACCAACCATTACAAACCACAGCTGTAAACCATTTCAAACTACAACTGTAAACCATTTCAATCCACAGCTGTAAACCATTTCAAACCACAGCTATAAACCATTACAAACCACAGCTGTAAACCATTACAAACCACAGCTGTAAACCATTTCAAACCACAGCTATAAACCATTACAAACCACAGCTGTAAACCATTTCAAACCACAGCTATAAACCATTACAAACCACAGCTGTAAACCCCCAAAATACTGGTTTACACCTAAACAAAACCACACACACACACATTTACACTTTTTTACAACTCAAACACTTTACAACAACAGCGGCTTGACCTGAATCCCGTAGAAGATAAATTACTCTTTTAAAACAACGGATACAAAAAGCATTCTGGATACTAACATTCAACCGGACACGATTACTCTATTGTGACAAATGTGTATATTGTCACAGAGAGCTATCGTACTCAAGTGGATGTATTTAGACAGACAAACACTTAATTCAGATACTAATAAGAGCACTACATTCATACAATCATACTTATACAGTCAAATACAAGTTGTAGTATGAGTATTGGATCCAAACAAACATGTATACAGTCAAACACCAAACAGTATCCAGGTCAATAATTCCCCCAAAAAACACATTTATAATAGGGTAGGGGAAGTTATATAAACACCTTCACGTTTATATAACCTGGAGTTAATGATTAGTGTAGTGGGTAAGAAATCCAAGATGGACGACAGAGATGCTTTCGCTTTAAAATTCTTCCCGTCGTCATATATATTGTTAATAAAAAATTTGAATACCATTTTAATTTTGTTTTATTAAATTTAATAAGAATTCTATGTTTTTTTAATATATTTTATTGATATATGAACCTAAAATGGCCTCCGTTTAGATGCTATTGACAATATTTTATCATAGTGAAAAATAACCGAATGTATTAGTTAAAATTTATGAAATTAAGAATTACAATATAAATTTGTGTGATTTTTGTCCACTTGTGATAATGAAAAATAATATCTAAAAATAAAATATATTGAATACAGAAATAAAATTAAAAATATAAAATGAAAAATAGAAACTTACTAAATATTTATATAATAATGATTTACTGAAATACTGTGATAGATATTGGTTATGTTATTAGAGTGTGAGTTGCCTTAAGGTACTTGAGATTAATTGATGTTTTAAAATCAATTGAAGGAAAAGGCCCTTTGCATGATTAATACACACATACACACTATAACATACATACTGTGCACACACAAACATAAAATAACATACACACACACAGACACACACACACACACACACACACACCTTTCCCATATGTTACCTTATCCTCCCTCCCCACTATGTCACACAATACTCTCTACCTATCCACCCACACCCTACCCACCCTCCTACCCTCACCCTACCCTCCCCCACCCCACCCTACTCCCCCCTATCCACCCCGTAACTACATGTGACCTACGCCAGTCTAGCTACACTGTCATTCAAGGATGCACAGTGTTCTTTAAACCTATTACCGCCATTACTGTCCACAGAGACACTTAAGAGGAGAAAAATGTGAGGAACTAGGCACCTTAGAGTGACCTGAAACCTCCTTAAATAGCCTCTATGTCAAGATGAATTAAGGGTGAGTTTAGTGATAGTTCCATCCTTCTACGATATCGAGTACAAAATGGTCGTAGACAAAGGACAATGACCTCTATGTCAAAGGGAAATTAAAGGCGAATTTAGTGTTATTTCGATATTTTGAGTGTAGGTTTAAAATGGCCTTAACCTAGGTAAGAGAAGTAATCCTAAATAACCTCTATATCAAGATGAATTAAAGATCAAAATAGGGTAAAATTTTCTCAGACCAAGACTCGGGTATGCAGTAGTGACGTAAGCAATACTCAAGAACCAAAGGTCAAATGAACCTATTGTCAAGAGTGAATAGAGGCGCGTCTTCTTTTAGTACCTGGTGTTGTAGTTACCTGAATGACTGACTCGATGAAGATGGGAGTGCTGTTCAGAGAAAGTTGAAGGGAAAGACGGATAAACATGACACAATGATAAATAGGAGGCAGTAGAGGTGTGACAACGAGACAAGGGAGAATAATGATGGTAGGAAACAATAGAGAAATAGTCTATTGGATCTATTCTTCACTCTTCTTCACCATCATCAGTTTATTCCGCGTGATGAAACTGATTCAGACACAACAACCAATCAGAGAAGCTAATTCAAACACATCAACCAATTAGAGAAGCTAAAACTTATGACGTCACAATGAAGGCGGAATAACCATTCAGAGAAGCTAGCTAGAACTTATGACAACACAATGAGGGTCCAATAACCAATTAGAGAAGCTAGAAATAATGATGTCACAATGAGGGCACAGTAACCAATCAGAGAAGCTAGCTATAACTTATGACGACAAAATGAGGGTGAAATAACCAATCAAAGAAGCTAGAACTTATGACGACACAATGAGGATGGAATAACCAATCAGAGAAGCTAGCTAGAACTTATGACGACACAATGAGGGAGAAGTTTCTATAAAGCCATTCACAAAAACAGAAATTAATGGCATATTAATTCTGTAATTATATTTAAACCTACGATATAAATTCTTAAAACTATATATACGGTAAATAATTCTCTAGATCAGGAGATATAACGAATAATTCCCCCAAAATAGCGTTAGTGAAGGTTGTAAGGTAAATAATAATAAAAGAAATGTATTTGTAGTTGATCTCTCTCTCTCTCTCTCTCTCTCTCTCTCTCTCTCTCTCTCTCTCTCTGCTCAGATATTCCCTAAGAAAACACAAAGAAATTAAAAGAAAATAAGAAAACAAGATAAAGAGAGATAATGAAAAACAGTGAATATAGTGAATGAAAGAAGAAAGAAAGAGAAGAGAAAAGATAAAGATAACGAGTAACACAAGAGAGAGAGAGAAGGATAATAATAGAACAATATTAAAATAGAAAACAACATAAATATAGAATAACGAAGAAAAGAAGAAGGAGGTGAAGGGGGAGTGGAGGTGAGGGGGTGAAGGGGCAGGGGGAGGGGGGGCAGGGGAGGGGTGGATAGTGGGGTCAAGGGGAGGGGGGATTTCTCTACAGATAACCGTTGTGTAAATCGGATTTCGAGGTGTATAAATATTTACAGATTAAGTTACGTGTTAATCCGTCAGAGTTCTCACAGATAAATCCCTGATGAAAGGGATTTATTTACATTCTATTTTTTTCAGTATATTCAAATGATGCAGATTCGTGTGTGTTAAAGATACGAGATTGGTTCATGTTGGCGACCTGTGGTGTAATGGTCAGCGTGTTCTCCTCGCAAGAGAGTGGACCCGGGTTCGATCCCCGGGCAGGGTGAAACTATGGGCAAGTTTCCTTACGCCATTTGCCTCTGTCTACCCAGCAGTAATTGGGGACCTGGATGTTAATTTGTGGATCGTGTTCCGGGGTAATGGTTAGCCACTGCAGTTGGCGAGTTGTCCGGTTTTCTGGGACTTTTCTTGACACTGGGTCATGCAGCTCGTTAACTCAGGGTGTGGTTGTTGTGTTGGCGACAGCTTCTACACCTTAAACACTGGGTCAGTGGGTCAAGGGTCATGCAGCTCGTTAACTCAGGTTGTGGTTGTTGTGTTGGCGACATTTTCTACACCTTAAACACTGGGTCATGCAGCTCGTTAACTCAGGGTATGGTTGTTGTGTTGGCGACAGCTTCTACACCTTAAACACTGGGTCATGCAGCTCGTTAACTCAGGGTGGTTGTTGTGCTATGACAGCTTACACCTTAAACACTGGGTCATGCAGTCGTTAACTCAGGGTGTGGTTGCTGTGTTGGCGACAGCTTCACACCTTAAACACTGGGTCATGCAGCTCGTTAACTCAGGGTGTGGTTGTTGTTTGCGACAGCTTCACACCTTAAACACTGGGTCATGCAACTCGTAAACTCAGGGTGTGGTTGTTGTGTTGGCGACAGTTTCTACACCTTAAACACTGGGTTATGCAACTCGCTAACTCAGGGTGTGGTTGTTGTGTTGGCGACAGCTTCTACACCTTAAACACTGGGTCATGCAGCTCGTTAACTCAGGGTGTGGTTGTTGGTTGGCGGCAGCTTCTACACCTTAAACACTGGGTCATGCAGCTCGTTAACTCAGGGTGTGGTTGCTTTGTTGGCGACAGCTTCTACACCTTAAACACTGGGTCATGCAGCTCGTTAACTCAGGGTGTGGTTGTTGGTTGGCGACAGCTTCTACACCTTAAACACTGGGTCATGCAGCTCGTTAACTCAGGGTGTGGTTGCTGTGTTGGCGACAGCTTCTACACCTTAAACAAATTCACGCCTAGGTGGCCCTAGGGCCGGCCATCCTCGTTACACGAGGGGCAACCATTATTATTGTTATTATTATTATTATTATTATTATTATTATTATTATTAGTGTAGTCTAGTGTTAGTGTTGTGGTACAGTGTTAGTGGTACAGTGGTGCATTGTTACAGTGTTTGTGGTACAGTGTAGTGTAGTGGTATAATACTGTTCACTGCTTTTTGTTTAATTTTCAGTATATTTAATTCTATGATCAAAAGCTCTCTCTCTCTCTCTCTCTCTCTCTCTCTCCACCTTTTTCTTCTTTGTTAATAAAGAGAGAAAGTGGAGCTATCTCTATCACTCTCACCACCACCTCTTACGTGACGGTGAAGACTGGAGAAAATATTCCTTTCTCACCTAACCTGACCTGACCTGACCTGCCGCTTGTCTTAACTTACGATATAAATATAAATTCATAAGAGTTACGTAAATATGATTATTCTTATTAATTAGAGAGAGAAAGAGGGAGAGAGAGAGAGAGAGAGAGAGAGAGAGAGAGAGAGAGAGAGAGAGAGAGAGAGAGAGAGAGAGAGAGAGAGCAACTTTATACTTCCAGGACCAACAAGAGAAGTAGGATCATCATATATCACTGCACACACACACACACCTTTACTCTACAAACACACAAAAAACACAAGTACGGCCAAACAGGTGTATTAAACACAAACTGTATCACCCCAGGTAAATCCCCTTGAAAAACAACAGAAATACCCGGTTTTTGGCGAGGTTAATGTTTTAGTTAATTATAATACACACACACTAACGGTTTATTGAAAGAGCTTTGCAGCCAGAAGGCTGAAAATATACAGTTACATATTTGGGAATGTGTTACGAATTACAAATAATATACAAGTAACATAAGTGATACAAATAAGACAATACACATAATAACTAGATGGGGAAAAAGCTCAAACTACAGTTCATTTCAACATAGTGACATGCAAGGAGTAGTGTTTACTGGGAGCAAATACACTGTTTGTGCTGTTATTGGATAATTTTACAATGGTTGGGACTGGGTTGTTCTATATGATTGTTTGTGCACGTATATGCTGGATGTGGTTGTAAGTCGAACAGCAATTTCGGACTAGGGATCTCAGGTGGTAGTAGTAGTGTGTGTGTGTGTGTGTGTGTGTGTGTATGTGTGTGTGTGTGTGTGTGTGTGTGTGTGTGTGTGTGTGTGTGTGTGTGTGTGTGTGTGTGTGTGTGTGTGTGTGTGTGTGTGTGTGTGTGTGTGTGTGTGTGTGTGTGTGTGTAGTGTGTGTGTGTGTGTGTGTGTGTGTGTGTGTGTGTGTGTGTGTGTGGTAGCTGGTCAGATGTATCGTTCAGTTGACAGTAATTATTCACGGCTCTGCTTCCGTTTACCTCTACTGCACCTGTCAGTCAAGAGCCTTACGGGCGTGGGAACTCTACGCGTCTGTCTGTCTGTCTCTCTGTCTTCCTATCTATCTGTCTCGCTGTCTGGTCTGTCTTCCTATCTGCCTGTCTCCCTGTCTGTTTTTCTGTCTATCAGTCTGTGTAAAAGTATTTCATTTTTTTAATGCTTATTGTTATTCACCTGTATTGTACCTGTCAATCAAGAGCTTTGCGGGCGTAGGAGTTGTGTAACTGTATGTCTCTGTCTGTCAGAGCCTCAGGTGTTTTTTTTCTGTTTTATTGTGTGTTTTTGTCTCTTGGATATCCTGTGTTTTATTTAAGTCTGTCGGTGTGTTTTGGTGTTTGTCCGTCCCTTTGGTTGTTAAGGTGACAGACACAAACCTCACAACTACTCAACCACACAGTCACACCTCTCACACCACCACAATCAACCATAAACCCACACTTGACCACACACTCACTTAACCACACCTCTCACACAGCCACACCTCTCACACCACCACAATCAACCGTAAACCCACACTTGACCACACACTCACTTAACCACACCTCTCACACAGCCATACTTCCAACCTCACCACAATCAACCACCTCTCCCACCTCTCCCACCACCACACACCTCTCCCACCTCACCACAAACCCACATCTCCCACACCACCTCTCCCACACAACCTCTCCCACCACCACACACCTCTCCCACCTCACCACAAACCCACATCTCCCACACCACCTCCCACCACCACACACCTCTCTCCCACCCACCACAAACCCGCATCTCCCACACAACCTCTCCCACCACCACACACCTCTCCCACCTCACCACAAACCCACA
>NW_024713703.1:0-9495 GCF_018991925.1 Homarus americanus
CATTGGTGCCAGCCTCCCACCCAGGTCGCGCTAACACAGAAGGGTTCAGCACCCCAGGTCATGAATTGCTGGAGGTGCCCAGCCCTCACGGGTCATGACACTGAGGGGTTCAGCCCTCACACCCAGGTCCATGGTGCTGGGAGGGTGCCCGGCCTCTTACGGGTCATGTTACTGGAGTGCCAGCCCTCATCAGGAGTCTCATGGTGCTGGAGAGGTGCCAGCCCTCACCCAGGGTCATATCGCACTGAGGGTGTAGCCCTCTATCCAGGTTATATCCAATGAAGGGTACCCAGCTCTCACACAGTGATTTCTTTGAGGTTGCCTGGCCTCACACCAGGGTCCATGAGTACAGGGTGCCCCACCCATCTCTTGGGTCATGGTGCTAATGGGGTGCCTGGCCCTTGCCCAGGTCATGTGAAGAGTGCTTGGCCCTCACACCCAGTTCCATAACACTGCAAGGGGTTTACCCCCAACAATATTGCTTATGGGGTGCAGCGCTCACACCCTGGGTCATGGTATGGAGGTGCTGGCCCTGTACCCAGGTCAAATGAGGGGTGCGGACCCCTGCACAAAGCACTGTATGGGTGCACCTGCTCCCACCCCAGGTCATGGCAGAGGGTGGCACCACCCAGGGTCATGGTGTAAGTTCCTTCTGCAGTTCCTTGCTTTGAAGGGTGCCCAGCCCTCACCTCAGGTCTCATGGTGCCTGGGGGTGCAGCCCTCCCCACACCCAGGTCATGTTTCTGGTTGTGACCCTCATCAAGAATTCATGGTGCTAGAAAGGGTGCCCAGCCCTCCACCCAGGTCATATCACTGAAGGGTGCAGCCCCTCATCAGGATGTGTGTGAGAACAGCCTCACGGTGATTTCACTGAAAGTGCCTGGCCCTCACACCCAGGGTCTCATGGTACTGAGAGGTGCCTTGCTTCACACCCCAGGTCATGGTGCTAATGGGTGCCTGGCCGCCACAGGTCATGTGAAGGTGCAGCCCTCCACACCCCAGTTCATAACTTGCTGTAAGTGCCTCACCCCCACACACCCCGGCTCATGTCACTTGTATGGGGTGCCAGCGCTCACACCCGGTCGTAGTGCACAGAGGTGCCCGGCCCTGACACCCCAGGGTCAAGTGAAGGTGCGGACAACACACGGGTGCTGGCACTCACCCCCGGGTCATGGCACTGAAGGGTGTCTAGCCCTCACACCCTGGTCATGGTGGCAGGGGTTCCGGCTTTCACCCCGTTACTTAGCAGGGGTTTAGCCATCCACCCCAGGTCATGGTGCTGATGGGTGCCGGCCTCACACCCGATTCGGCACTGAAATCAGGCAGCCACTGCCACTCTGGGTATGGTGTGCTGAAGGGGTGCCCGGCCCTCACACCCAGTTCATTTCACTGAAGTGGTGCCGGACCCTCACACCCCGGTCATGTGAAGGTGCCTGCCTCACACCCCATTCCGCAGCACGTTAGGGTGCCTGACCTCCACCCCTTTCATGGCACTGGTGCGGCCCTCACCCCGATTCATGACACTAAAGGGGTGCCGGCCTCACACCCAGTCATGGCACTGAAGGGTGCAGGCCCTCCCCCGGTTCACAGCACTAAGGGTGCCCGCCTTCCCCCGTTTCAGCACTGAAGGTGCCGGCCGTCACACCCCGTTCATGACACTGAAAGGGTGCCCGGCCCTCACACCCGGTCATGGCACTGAAAGGGTGCACGGCCCTCACCCCCGTCATGGACCTAAAGGTGCCAGCCCTCACCATGGATCATGGGGTTGACGCGGTTCCAGCCCTCACACCCCAGGTCATGGTGCTGGAGTGCCAGCCCTCACACCGGGTCATGGTGCTGAACCGGCCCTCACACCCGGGTCATGTCACTGAGGGTGCCCGGCCCTCACCCCAGTTCTTGGCACTGAAATCAAACTCACTGGATCATGGTGCTGAAGGTGCCCGGCCTTCAGGTGTAATGTAGGTGTGCCGACCTCCACCCCGGGTCATGGTGCTGGGTGTGCCGAACCTCACGGTGTCATTGAAGGTGTGCTCGAACTCACATCCGGTCATGTCATTGAAGGTGGCCTCCCCCGGGCCATGACTGAGGGTTCCCAGCCTCACCCCGGGTCATGGTGCTGGAGGGGTGCCAGCCTCTCGGGTCATGACACTGAAGGTTTAACCCTCACCCCAGGTCATGGTGCTGGAGGGTGCCACCCTACACCCAGGTCATGTTCAGAGGTGCGGCCTCATCCAGGGTCATGGTGCTGGAGGGTGCAGCCCTCACACCCCAGGTCATGTCACTGAAGGTGCAGCCTCATCCAGGTTATGTCAGAAGGTGCCCAGCTCTCCACAGTGATTTCACTGAAGGTTGCCTGGCCCCTCACAGGGGTCATGGTACTGAAGGGGTGCCCTGCCCTCTCACCCCGGGTCATGGTGCTAATGGGGTGCCTGGCCCTTACACCCCGGGTCATGTGAAGAGGTGCCCGGCCTCTCACCCCGGTTCATAACACTGTGGGGTGCCCTGCCCCTACCGGCTCATGTTACTTATGGGGTGCCCGGCGCTCACACCCTGGGTCATGGTGCTGGAGGGTGCCCTGCCCTGACACCCCAGGTCAAGTGAAGGTGCCGGACCACACACCCTTTCAAAGCACTGTATGGGTGCCTGGCACTCACACCCCAGGTCATGGCACTGAAGGTGCCTGGCCCCCTCTCACCCAGGGTCATGGTGCTGAAGGGTTTCCGGCTTTACACCCCGATTCATGGCACTGAAGGTGCCAGCCCTCACACCTCGGGTCATGGTGCCTGAGGGTGCCCGCCTCACACCCCGGGTCATGTTTCTGAAAGTTTGCCCAGCCCTCATCCAGGGTCATGGTGCTAGGGGTGCCAGCCCTCACACGGGTCATGTCACTGAAAGGGTGCCCGGCCCTCATCGGGTTATTCAATGAAGGGTGCCCAGCTCTCACACCCCGGTGATTTCACTGAAGAGGTGCCTGGCCCTCACACCCAGGGTCATGGTACTGAAGGGGTGCCCCGCCTTCACACCCCGGTCATGGTGCTAATGGTGCCTGGCCCTTACACCGGGTCATGTGAAGGTGCCCGGCCCTCACACCCCGGTTCATAACATTGAGGGTGCCTGCCCCCACACCCCGGCTCATGTCACTTATGGGGTGCCCGGCGCTCACCCCGGTCAATTGGTGCTGGAGGGTGCCCGGCCCGTGTTACCCTGGTCAAGTGAAGGGTGCCCGGACAACACACCCTTTTATCAAAGCACTGGATGGGTGCCTGGCACTCACACCGGGTCATGGCACTGAAGGGGTTGTCTAGCCCTCACCCGGGTCATGGCTGAAGGGGTTCCGGCTTTCACACCCCGATTCATGGCACTGAAGGGTTCAGCCATCACCCGGGTCATGGTGCTGATGGGGTGCGGCCTCACCCCGATTCTTGGCATAATCGAGCCCGCCATAACACTCTGGGTAATGGTGCTGAAGGGGTGTGACCTCACACCCCGATTCATTTCACTGAAGTGGTGCCGGACCCTCACCCCGGGTCATGTGAAGGGTGCTCCCTCACACCCCAGTTTACCGCCTGTAGGGTGCCCGGACCTCACACCCCGTTTCATGGCACTGAAAGGGTGCCGGGCCCCTCACACCCCGATTCATGACACTAAAGGGGTGCCCGGCCCCTCACACCCCGGGTCATGGCACTGAAGGGTGCAGCCCTCACACCCCGGTTCACAGCACTGTCTGGTGCCCGTTCACACCCCGTTTCAACGCACTGAAAGGGTGCCCGGCCGTCACACCCCGTTTCATGACACTGAAAGGGTGCCCGGCCCTCACACGGGTCATGGCACTGAAAGTGCACGGCCCTCACCCCAGGTCATGGACCTAAAGGGTGCCTGCCTCACCATGGATCATGGGGTTGACGCGGTTCCCGGCCCTCCACACGGGTCAGTGCTGGAGGGTGCCCGGCCCTCACACCCCGGGTCATGGTGCTGGGGTGCCCGCCCTCACACCCGGGTCATGTCACTGAAGGGGTGCCTGCCACTAGCCCGGGTCACGGCACTGAAGGGGTGTCTGGCCCTCCTCCAGGTCATGGTGCTGAAGGGGTGCCTGGCTTTCACACCCCGATTCATGGCACTGAAAGGGTCCCCGGCCCTCACACCCGGGTCATGGCACTTAAAGTGCTGCTGGCCCTCACACCCCGGTCATGGACCTAAAGGGGTGCCCGGCACCTCCCACAGATAATGGGGTTAAGTGGTTCCCGGCCTTACACCCGGGTCATGGTGCTGGAGGGGTGCCCGGCCCTCACCCCAGTTCATGTCACTGAAGGGGTGCCAGCCTCACACCCCGGGTCATGGCACTGAAGGGGTGCCAGGCCCTCACCAACACCCTTTTTCAAAGCACTGTATGGGTGCCTGGCACTCACACCCCGGGTCATGGCACTGAAGGGTGTCTGGCCCTCACACCCCGGGTCATGGTGCTGAAGGGTTTGGCTTTCACACCCCGATTCATGGCACTGAAGGTGCCAGCCATCCACCCCGGGTCATGGTGCTGATGGGGTGCCAGCCCTCACACCCCGATTCTTGGCACAATCAGGCCCAGCCATAACACTCTGGGTAATGGTGCTGAGGGGTGCCCGGCCCTCACGATTCATTTCACTGAAGTGGTGCCGGACCCTCACACCCCGGGTCATGTGAAGGGGTGCCCGGCCTCACACCCAGTTCGCAGCACTGTAGGGGTGCCCGGACCTCCACCCCGTTTCATGGCACTGAAAGGGTGCCGGCCCTCACACCCCGATTCATGACACTGAAGGGTGCCCGGCCCTCACCCGGGTCATGGCACTGAAGGGTTGCACAGCCCTCACACCCCAGTTCACAGCACTGTCAGGGGTGCCCGGCCTTCACACCCCGTTTCAATGCACTGAAAGGGTGCCCGGCCGTCACACCCCGTTTCATGACACTGAAAGGGTGCCCAGCCCTCACACCCCGGTCATGGCACTGAAAGGGTGCACAGCCCTCACACCCGGGTCATGGACCTAAGGGGTGCCAGCCCTCACCATGGATCATGGGGTGGCCGATTCCGGCCCTCACACCCGGGTCATGGTGCTGGAGGGTGCCCGGCCCTCACACCCCGGGTCATGGTGCTGAAAGGGTGCCCGGCCCTCACACCCGGGTCATGTCACTGAAGGGGTGCCCGGCCCTTACAGCCAGTCACGGCACTGAAGGGGTGTCTGGCCCTCACCTCCGGGTCATGGTGCTGAAGGGCTGCCCGGCTTTCACACCCCGATTCATGGCACTGAAAGGGTCCCAGCCCTCACACGGTCATGGCACTTAAAGGGTGTCCGGCCCTCACACCGGGTCATGGACCTAAAGGGGTGCCAGCCCTCACACCACGGATCATGGGGTTGAAGCAGTTCCCGGCCCTTACACCCCGGGTCATGGTGCTGGAGGGTGCCGGCCCTCACCAGGTCATGGACCTAAGGGGTGCCAACCCTCACACCACTGGTCATGGGGTTGAAACGGTTCCCGGCCCTCACACCCCGGGTAATGGTGGTGGAGGGTGCCCATCCTCACACCCAGGGTCATGGCACTGCAGGGGTGCCTGGCCCTCCACCCCAGGTCATGGTGCTGAAGGATGCTCGCTTTCACACCCCGATTCATGGCACTGAGTCCCCGACCCTCAACCCCGGGTCATGGTGTCTGGGGTGCAGCCCTCACACCCGGGTCATGTCATAAAGTGCGGCCCTCACACCAGGTCATGTCATTGAGTGTGCAGACCTCACCTCGGGTCATGGTGCTGGAGGTGTGCCTGACCCTCACACCCGGGTCATGTCATTGAAGGTGTGCCCGAACCTCACACCCGGGTTATGGTGCTGATGGGGTGCCCGGCCCTCACACCCCGGCTCTTGGCACTGAAATCAGGCAGCCCCTAACACCCTGGATCATGGTGCTGAAGGGGTGCCCGGCCCTCACACCCCGGGTCATGGCACTGAAGGTGTGCCCAGACCTCACCCCCAGGTCATGGTGCTGGAGGTGTGCCCAGCCTCACACCCTGGGTCATGTCACTGAAAGGGTGTCCGGCCCTCAAACCCCGGGTCATGTCATTGAAGGGTGCCCGGCCTCACACGGGTCATGGCACTGAAGTGGTTCCCGGCCCTCACCCGGGTCATGGTGGTGGAGGGTGCCGTCCCTCACACCCAGGGTCCATGGCACTGCAGGGTGCCTGGCCCTCACACCCAGGGTTATGGTGCTGAAGGGGTGCCAGCCCTCACACCCCGGGTCATGGCACTGAAAGTGTGCCCGAACCTCACACTGGTTCATGGTGCTGGAGGTGTGCCCGAACCTCACACCCTGGGTCATGTCACTGAAAAGGGTGTCCGCCCTCAAACCCCTGGTCTTGTCATTGAAGGGTGCCTGGCCTCACACCCTGGGTCAGGAGGGGTGCCCGTCCTCACCCCAGGGTCATGGCACTGCAGGGGTGCCTGGCCCTCACACCCCGGGTTATGGTGCTGATGGGTCCGGCCCTCACACCCCGGTTCTGGGTACTGAATCGAGCCCGCCCTAACACCCCGGATCATGGTGCTGAAGGGGTGCCCGGCCCTCACACCCGGGTCATGGCACTGAAGGTGTGCCCTGAACCTCACACCCCGGGTCATGGTGCTGAGGTGCCCGAACTCACACCCCGGGTCATGTCACTGAAAGGGTGTCCGGCCCTCAAACCCGGTCAAGGTCATTGAAGGGGTGCCCGGCCCTCACACCCGGGTCATGGGACTGAAGTGGTTCCCGGCCCACACCCCAGGTCATGGTGCTGGAGGGGTGCCCGGCTCACACCCCGGGTCATGACACTGAAGGTGCCCGGCCCTCACACCCCGGGTCATGGTGATTGAAAGGGTGCCAGCCCTCATCCCGGGTCATGGTGCTGAGGGGTGCCAGCCCTCACACCCCGGGTCATGTCACTGAAAGGGTGCCCCACCATCCCGAGTTATGTCAATGAAGGTGCCCAGCTCTACACCCCCCCGGTGATTTCATTGAAGGGTGCCTGCCTCACACCCCGGGTCATGGTACTGAGGGGTCGCCCTCACACCCCGGGTCATGTGCAATGGGGTGCCTGCCCTACACCCCGGGTCATGTGAAGAGTGCCCGGCCTCACACCGCGGTTCATACTGCCAGGGGTCCTGCCCCCACACCCGGCTCATGTCACTATGGGGTGCCCGCGCCACACCTCGGGTCATGGTGCTGGAGGGGTGCCCGGCCTGACACCCTTTTTCAGCACTGTATGGTGCCTGGCACTCACATCTCGGTCATGGCATTGAAGGTGCCTGGCCCTCACACCCCGGGTCAGGAACTGAAGGGGTTCCCGGCTTTCACACCCCGATTCATGGCACTGAAGGGTGCCCGGCCTCACACCCGGGTCATGGTGCCTGAGGGTGCCCGCCTCACACCCCGGGTCATGGGGTTGAAGGTTCCCGGCCATCACACCCCGGGTCATGGTGCTGATGGGGTGCCCGGCTCACACCCGGGTCATGGCACTGTGGTGCCTGGCCTCACACCCCGGGTCATGGTGCTGAAGGATGCTAGGCTTTCACACCCGGATTCATGGCACTGAAAGGTCCCCAACCCTCAAACTCCCGGTCATGGTGTCTGAGGGGTGCCCGGCTACACGCCGGGTCATGTCTCTAAGGGGTGCCCAGCCCTCACACCCCGGTCATGTCATTGAAGGTGTGCTCGAACTTCACATCCCGGGTCATGGTGCTGGAGGTGTGCCCGAACTCACACCCCAAGGATGGTGCTGGTGCCCGGCCTCACACCCCGGTTCTTGGCACTGAAATCGAGCCCGGCCCTAACACCCTGGATCATGGTGCTGAAGGGGTGCCCGCCCTCACACCCCGGGTCATGGTACTGAAGGTGCCCGAACCTCACACCCCGGGTCATGGTGCTGGAGGTGTGCCCGAACCTCACACCCCGGTCATGTCACTGAACGGTGTCCGGCCCTCAAACCCCGGGTCATGTCATTGAAGGGGTGCCCGGACCACACCCCAGGTCATGGCACTGGGGTTCCCCCACACCCCGGACCATGGTGCTGGAGGTGCCCGGCCTCACACCCCGGGTCATGTTACTGAAAGGGTGCCCGGCCCCATCCAGGTCATGGTGCTGGAGGTGCCCGGCCTCACACCCTGGTCATGTCACTGAGTGGTGCCCGGCCTCATCCGGGTTATGTCAATGAAGGGGTGCCCAGCCTCACACCCCCGGTGATTTCACTGAAGGGGTGCCTGGCCCCAAACCCAGGGTCATGTTACTGAAGGTGCCCCCGCCTCACACCCGGGGTCATGGTGCTAATGGGTGCCTGGCCTTACACCCCGTGTCATGTGAAGAGGTGCCCGGCCTCACACCCCGGTTCATAACACTGTAGGGGTGCCCTGCCCCACACCCCGGCTCATGTCACTAGGGGTGCCCGGCGCTACACCCCGGGTCATGGTGCTGGAGGTGCCTGGCCCTGACACTCCGGGTCAAGTGAAGGGGTGCCGGACCACACACACCCTTTTTCAAAGCACTGTATGGGTGCCTGGCACTCACAACCCGGGTCATGGCACTGAAGGGGTGCCTGGCCCTCACACCCAGGGTCATGGTGCTGAAGGGGTTCCCTGGCTTTCACACCCCGATTCGGCCTGAAGGGTGCCTGGCCCTCCACCCGGGTCATGGTGCCTGAGGGTGCCGCGGCCTCACACCCCAGGTCATGTTACGAGCCCGGCCTCATCCAGGGTCATGGTGCTGAGGGTGCCCGGCCCTCACACCTGGGTCATGTCACAGAAAGCCTGGCCTCATCCCGGGTTATGTCAATGAAGGGTGCCCAGCTCACACCCCGGTGATTTCACTGAAGGGTGCCTGGCCCTCACACCCAGGTCATGGTACTGAAGGGTGCCCGCCCTCACACCCTGGGTCATGGTGCTAATGGGGTGCCTGGCCCTACACACCGGGTCAGTGAAGAGGTGCCCGGCCCTCACACCCCCGGTTCAAAACACTGTAGGGTGGCCCTGCCCCACACCCCGGCTCATGTCACTTAGGTGCCCGGCGCTCACACCCCGGTCATGGTGTTGAGGGTGCCCGGCCCTGACACCCGGGTCATGACACTGAAGGTTCCCGGCCCTCACTCCGGTCATGGTGCTGAGGTGCCCGGCCCTCACACCCCGGGTCATGTCACGAGGAAAGGGCCTCACACCGATTCATGACACTGAAGGGTGCCCGGCTCACACCCAGGGTCATGGCACTTAAGGGGCACGGCCCTCACACCCCAGGTCATGGACCTAGGGGTGCCCAGCCCCACACCCGGGTCATGTCACTGAAGGTTCCGGCCCTCACACCCCGGGTCACGGCACGAAGGGTGCCTGGCCTCACCCCGGTCATGGTGCTGAAGGGTGCCCGCCACACCCCGATTCATGGCACTGAAAGGTATCAGCCTCACCCCGGGTCATGGCACTAGGGTGCACGGCCTCACACCCCGGTCATGGACCTAAAGGT
>NW_024713704.1:0-7427 GCF_018991925.1 Homarus americanus
TACACACCTGACACTTCCAGGCACACCACTGACACTCCCAGGTACACCTCTGCTCCCAGGTACACCTCTGACCCCAGGTACAACTCTGACACTCCCTGGTACACACCTGACACTCCCAGGTACACCACTAACACTCTGGTACACCTCCTGACACTCCCAGACACCTTTGCTCCGATTCACCTCCGACACTCCCAGTTACACCCTGAAACTCCCAGGTGCACCTCTGACACTCCCAGGTACACCTCTGACACTGGAAGGTACATTCTGACACTGGCAGGTACACCTCTGACACTCCCAGGTACACCTCTGACACCCCAGGTACACCTCCATGCTCCCAGGTACACCTCCCAGCCTCCCATATTACACCGCTGACACTCCCAGGTACACCCCTAACACTCCCAGGTACACCTCTGACACTCCCAGGTACCTCAGACACTCCCAGGTACAGTTCTGACACTTTCAGGTACACCTCAGACACTCCCAGGTACACCACTGACACTCCAGGTACACCCCTGACCTCCCAGGTACACCACTGACACTCCCTGGTACACCTCAGACACTCCAGGTACACCTCTGACTTTTCGAGGGTACACCTCTGACACTTCGAGGTACACCTCTGACACTCCCAGGTACACCAATGACACTACAGGTACTCCTCTGACACTCGAGTGCTCCTCTGAAGCTCCCAGGTACTCCTCTGACGCTCCCAGGTACACCTCAGACACTCCCAGGTACCCCTCTGACACTCCCAGGTACACCGCTGACACTGCCAGGTAAACCTCAGACACTGACAGGTACACCTCAGACACTCCAGGTACACCTCTGACCTCCCAGGTACAACCCTGACACTCCCAGGTACACCTCAGACACTCCAGGTACACCTCAGACACTCCCGGTAGACCTCAGACACTCCCAGGTGCACCTCTGACCTCCCAGGTACACCTCTGACACTCCCTGGTACACATCGACACTCCCATGTACACCGCTGACATCCGAACTCCTCTGACACTCCTAGTACCACCTGACACTCCCAGGTACACCACTGACCTCCCAGGTACACCTCAGACACTCCCTGGTACACCCTGACCTCCCAGGTGCACCACTGACACCCCCGGTACACCACTCAGCACTCCAGGTACACCTGGCACTCCTGGTACACCTCTGACACCCCAGGTACAACTCTGACACTCCCTGGTACACACCTGAGACTCCCAGGTTCACCCCAACCTCCTAGGTACACCTCTGACCTCCCAGGTACACCTTTGACACTCCCAGTTACACCTCCGGCCTCCCAGTTACACCCTGGAAACTCCCAGGTACACCTCTGACACTCCCAGGTACTCCTCTGATGCTCCCAGGTACTCCTCTGACACTCCCAGGTCTCCTCTGACCTCCCAGGTACACCTCAGACACGCCCAGGTACACCTCGGCACTCCTGGTACACCTCTGACCTCCCAGGTACACCTCCTGACACTCCCAGGTACACCTCACACTCCCAGGTACACCTCAGACACTCCCAGGTACACCTCCTGACCTCCCAGGTACACCACTGACCTCTCCCAGGTACACCTCCTGACCTCCCAGGTACACCAATGACACAGTGCTCCTCTGACACTCCAGTGCTCCTCTGAAGCTCCAGGTACTCCTCTGACGCTCCCAGGTACACCACCCAAGCACTCCCAGGTGGACCCCTGACCTCCCAGGTGCACCTCTGACACTCCCAGGTACCTCAGACACTCCCAGGTACACCACTGACACTCCGGTACACCACTGACACTCCCAGGTACACGCTGGCACTCCCAGGAACTCCTCTGACACTCACTGGTACACACCTGACCTCCCAGGTACACCACCTGACACCCCATGTACACCTCTGACACTCCCATGTACACATCTGACACTCCCAGTTACCCTGACCTCCCAGGAACTCCTCTGACCTCCCAGGTACACCACCCCACTGCTCAGGTACACCTCAGACACTCCCAGGTACACCTCAGACCTCCCCAGGTACACCTCAGACACTCCCAGTTTACACACACCTGACCTCCCAGGTACACCACCCCAGACACTCCCAGGTACACCACTGACACTCCCAGGTACACCTCTGGCACTCCCTGGTACACCTCTGACACCCCCAGGTACAACTCGGACACTCCCTGGTACCTGACACTCCCAGGTACACCACTGACACTCGTAGGTACACCTCTGGCACTCCCAGGTACACCTTTGACCTCCCAGTTACACCTCCGACACTCCCAGTTACACACCCTGAAACTCCCAGGTACACCTCCTGACACTCCCAGGTACTCTCTGATGCTCCCAGGTACTCCTCTGACACTCCCAGGTACTCCTGACCTCCCAGGTACACCTCAGACACGCCCAGGTACACCTCTGACACTCCCAGGTACACCTCTGACCTCCCAGGTACCTCCTGACACTCCCAGGTACACCACTGACACTCCCAGGTACACCTCAGACACTCCAGGTACACCTCTGACACTCCCAGGTACACCTCAGACACGCCCAGGTACACCTCTGACCTCCCAGGTACACCACTGACCTCCCAGGTACACCTCAGACTCTCCAGGTACACCTCTGACCTCCAGTACACTCAGACACGCCCAGGTACACCTCTGAGCCTCCCAGGTACACATTCTGACACTGGCAGTTACACCTCTGACACTCCCAGGTACCTCTGACACACCCAGGTACACTCGATACTCCCAGGTACACCTCTGACACTCCCATGTACACCCGCTGACACTCCCAGGTACACCCCTAACACTCCCAGGTACACCTCTGACCTCCCAGGTACCTCAGACACTCCCAGGTACATTTCTGACACTTTCAGGTACACCAGACACTCCCAGGTACACCACTGACCTCCCAGGTACACCCCTACCTCCCAGGTACACCTCTGACACTCCTGGTACACCTCAGACACTCCCAGGTACACCTCTGACACTTCGAGGTACACCTCTGACACTTCAGGTACACCTCTGACACTCCCAGGTACACCAATGACAATACAGGTACTCCTCTGACACTCCAGTGCTCGTCTGAAGCTCCCAGGTTCTCCTCTGACGCTCCCAGGTACACCTCAGACACTCCCAGGTACACCTCTGACACTCCAGGTACCCTCTGACGCTCCCAGGTACACCGCTGACACTGCCAGGTAAACCTCGAACACTGACAGGTACACCTCAGACACTCCCAGGTACACCTCTGACACTCCCAGGTACAACCTGACCTCCCAGGTACACCTCAGACACTCCCAGGTACACCTCAGACACTCCCAGGTACACCTCAGACACTCCAGGTGCACCTCTGACACTCCCAGGTACCTCTGACCTCCTGGTACACATCTGACACTCCCAGGTACACCGTGACCTCCGAACTCCTCTGACACTCACTAGTACACACCTGGCCTCCCAGGTACACCACTGACACTCCCAGGTACCTCAGACACTCCCAGGTACACCTCAGACACTCCCAGGTACACCTCAGACCTCCCAGGTACACCCCTGTCACTCCCAGGTACCTTTGACCTCCCAGGTACACCTCCGACACTCCTCAGGTACACCTTTCACACTCCCAGGTACACCTCAGACACTCCAAGGTACACCTCAGACACTCCCAGGTACACCTCTGACACTTCCAGGCACACCTCTGGACACTTCCAGGTGCTCCTCTGACACTCCGTGGTACTCCTCTGACACTCCCAGGTACACCTCAGACACTCCATTACACCTCAGACACTCCTGGTACACACCTGACCGCTCCTAGGTACACCACCTGACACTCCCAGGTACACCACTGACACTCCAAGGTACACCTCTGGCACTCCCAGGTACACCTCTGAGCACCCCAGGTGCAACTCTGACCTCCTGGTACACCTGATGCTCCCAGGTACACCACTGACACTCCTAGGTACACCTCTGACCTCCCAGGTACCCACTCCCAGTTACACCTCCGACACTCCCAGTTACACCCCTGAAACTCCCAGGTACACCTCTGACACTCCAGGTACACCTCTGGCACTCCCAGGTACACCTCTGGCACTCCCAGGTACACCTCTGGCACTCCCAGGTACCTCTGACACTCCCAGGTACACCACTGACACTCCCAGGTACACCCCTGACACTCCCAGGTGCACCTCTGACACTCCCAGGTACACCTCTGACACTCCCATGTGCACACCTCTGACACTTCGAGGTACACCTCTGACATTCCAGGTACCTCTGCCACTCCCAGGTACACCAATGACACTACCAGGTACACCTCTGACCTCCGAGGTACTCCTCCGGAAGCTCCCAGGTATCACTCTGATGCTCCCAGGTACACTTCACACCTCCCAGGTACACCTCTGACTCTCCCAGGTACCCCTCTGACGCTCCAGGTACACCGCTGACACTCCCAGGTACACCGCTGACACTGCCAGGTAGACCTCAGACACTGACAGGTACCTCAGACACTCCCAGGTCCTCTGACACTCCCAGGTACAACCCTGAGCCTCCCAGGTACCTCAGACACTCCCAGGTGCACCTCAGACACTCCCAGGTACAACTCAGACACTCCCAGGTGCACCTCTGACACTCAGATACACCTCTGGCACTCCCTGGTACACCTGACCTCCCAGGTACACCCTGACCTCCTAGGTACACCTCTGGCACTCCTAGGTACACCTCTGACACTCCAGGTACAACTCTGAGCCTCCCAGGTACACCTCAGACACTCCCAGGTACACCTCAGACACTCCCAGGTACACCTCAGACACTCCCAGGTGCACCTCCGATACTCCTGAGTGCACCTCCTGACCTCCCAGGTACCTCGGCCTCCTGGTACACCTCCGATCTACCAGTGCACCTCAATACTCCCAGGTACCTCCTCAGCCTCCCAGGTACTCCTCTGCACCCTGGTTCCTTCTGACACTCCCAAGTACACCTCTGACCTCCCAGGTACCTCAGACACTCCCAGGTACACCTCAGACACTCCCAGGTACACCTCTGACACTGCCAGGTACACCTCTGACCACTGGCAGGTACACCTCTGACACTCCTAGTACACCTGACACTCCCAGGTACACCACTGACACTCCTAGGCACCTCGGCCTCCCAGGTACCTCAGACACTCCCAGGTACACCACTGACACTCCCAGGTTACAACCCCTGACACTCCATGTACACCTCAGACACTCCCAGGTACACCTCAGACACTCCCAGGTACACCACTGACACTCCCAGGTGCACCTCACACCTCCCAGGTACACCTCTGACACTCCCTGGTACACCCTTGACACTCCCAGGCACACCACCCCAGCCTCCCAGGTACCTCTGGCACTCCCAGGTAAACCTCTGACACCCCAGGTACAACTCTGACACTCCTGGTACACACCTGCACTCCCAGGTACACCCCTGGCCTCCCAGGTACACCTCTGACACTCTGGTACACCTCAGACACTCCCAGGTACACCTCTGACACTTCGAGGTGCCTCTCAGCCGCCTCCAGGTACACCTCTGACACTCCAGGTACACCAATGACACTAGGTGCTCCTCTGACACTCAGGGTGCTCCTCGACACTCCGGTACACCTCAGACACTCCCAGGTGCCTCCGATACTCTCAGGTACACCCCTGACACTCCCAGGTACACCTCTGACCACTCCTGGTACACCTCCGATACTGCCAGGTACACCTCCATTCTCCCAGGTACCTCACACCTCCCAAGTACACCTCTGACCTCCCAGGTACACCTCAGACACTCCCAGGTACACCTCTGACACTCAATGGTTCACCTCTGACACTCCCAAGTACACCTCTGGCACTCCCAGGTACACCTCAGACACTCCCAGATACACCTCTGACACTGCCAGGTACACCTCTGACACTGGCAGGTACACCTCAGACACTCCCAGGTACACCTCTGACACCAGGTACACCTCTGTCACTTCCATATACACGCCGATACTCACAAGTACACCCCTGACACTCCCAGGTACATCTCTGCATCCCAGGTACACCTCAGACACGCCCAGGTACACCTCTGGACACTCCCAGGGACACCTCTGACCTCCCGGTACCTCTGACACTCCCTGGTACCACTGACCTCCCAGGTACACCCCTGACACTCCACGTACCATCTGACCTCCCTGGTACACCTCAGACACTCCCAGGTACACCTCTGACACTTCGAGGTACACCTCTGACAATTCAGGTACACCTCTGAGCCTCCCAGGTACACCAATGACACTACCAGGTACTCCTCTGACACTCCGAGTGCTCCTCTGAACTCCAGGTACTCCTCTGACGCTCCCAGGTACCTCAGACACTCCCAGGTACACCTCTGACACTCCCAGGTACCCCTCTGACGCTCCCAGGTACACCGCTGACACTGCCAGGTAAACCTCAGACACTGACAGGTACACCTCAGACACTCCCAGGTACACCTCGGCCTCCCAGGTACACCTCTGACCTCCCAGGTACCTCTGACACTCCCAGGTGCTCCTCTGACACTCCTGGTACCACCTGACACTCAGGTACACCTCAGGCACTCAGGTACCTTGGACACTCCTGGTACACACCTGGCACTCCCAGGTACACCACTGACACTCCCAGGTACACCACTGACACTCGGGTGCACCACTGAAACTCCCAGGTACCAGCTTGCTCCCAGGTGCACCTGTGACACTCCCAGGTACACCAATGACACTATCAGGTACACCTCTGACACTCCCAGGTACACCAATGACACTACCAGGTACTCCTCTGACACTCTGAGGTACTCCTCTGAAGCTCCCAGGTACTCCTCTGACGTTCCCAGGTACACCTCAGACACTCCCAGGTACACCTCTGAGCCTCCCAGGTACCCCTCTGACGCTCCCAGGTACACTGCTGACACTGCCAGGTAAACCTCAGACACTGACAGATTTCAGACACTCCCAGGTACACCTCTGACACTCCCAGGTACAACCCTGACACTCCCAGGTACACCTCAGACACTCCTAGGTACCTCAGACACTCCCAGGTAGACCTCAGACACTCCCAGGTGCACCTCTGACACTCCCAGGTGCACCTCTGACACTCCCTGGTACACACCTGACTCTCCCAGGTACACCACTGACACTTCCAGGTACACCTCTGGCACTCCCAGGCACCTCTCTGTCTCCAGGTACAACTCTGACACTCCCTGGTACACACCTGACACTCCCAGGTACACCACTGACAGTCCTAGGAACACCTCTGACCTCCCAGGTACACCTCGGCACTCCCAGGTACAACTCTAACACTCCCAGGTACACCTCAGACACTCCCAGGTACCTCAGACACTCTAGGTACACCTCAGACGCTCCCAGGTGCACCTCCGATACTCCTGGGTACACCCCTGACACTCCAGGTACACCTCTGACACTCCTGGTACACCTCCGATACT
>NW_024713705.1:0-15127 GCF_018991925.1 Homarus americanus
CTGTTGAAAGTGTAGCAGAAGAGCTCAGTAAAAAGATCTCATCGAACTGGAAGCACACAAAGATGCAGAGGAAGAAGCCAGTCTAAATGTAGAAGAAGGACCTGCACCCCCCAAAAAGTTTTTATACTTATCTGAATTATTAATATTATTACAGGAGTACAGTCGACCCTCGTTAAAACGGACTAATAGGGGGGAAAGGGTGTCCGTTTTAGCCGATTGTCCGAATTAACCGATTTAGGGGTTAATATTGCATTATACAGCTATGTGTATGTTTATTTGAGTGCCCCGTCATAGGAGTCCGTTTTCTCTCACTTCAGCACTCCTGAGTCGTCCATTTTCTCTTAATCTTAAGAGTGCACCAGAGACTGTTATATCTTAGTAGTGACACAGAATTTGATATTGCAACTGGGGTTGCAATTGTTGAGGCAACTTAGGTATGTCTGATTACAGTTGGAATATTCAAGATCCATTGTGAGTGATGTTTACAGCTTCAACTGTCTTTATGGTTGGTAAAACTTGTCAAGTCTGTCAGTCTGAATGGCATGCGTGAGGCCTTGTGTTTGTACAACCGCTAAATATATAAATATATAATGTTATGATAATTATCAGAAACACATAGGCATAATGAGGTTTATTACAAAGTGATAAAAAGGATACTGTACAGTGGCTAGTCCACAAAACATGTAGCCATGTCTCTTTATTTGAGTGCCCCGTCATAGGAGTCCGTTTTCTCTCGCTTCAGGACGCCTGAGTCGTCCGTTTTCTCTTAATCTTAGAGTGCACCAGGGACTTTGTTATTTCTTAGTAGTGACACAGAATATGAAATTGCAACCCCAATTGCAACTGGGACAATCCCAGAACCAGAAATTTGATATGGACAGTTCAGATTTCGTCCGATTTATCCGAAATCCAGATTAAAAGGGGTCCGAATTAACGAGGGTCGACTGTATTAAATTTTTGCCCCTCAGGCCCCAATGTGGGTCGGTGACCTATGCCCGGGTGGGCAAAGCCCCGTAAAAAACAACAACAACAAAGCCGCGGGAAATTAAGGTTTGTTTACATCCGGCAGTTCGGCTGCTCTCTCTCTCTCTCTCTCTCTCTGCTTGTCTATACAGACTACAACATTTAACCCTTCAATATATATAAGCAGTAAATAAGTGTTGCTTTCATATTTTTATGTAGAGTAATGACGATATGTTTTCACATGTGCGCACTTACATACGCGCAGTCTCACTTTTTTTTTACCATTAATGGTTAGCTACTTATATTGTTCCATTTATTAACATTAAATAACATTACAGGTACTTTAAATAACCATATTATTTTTTTTACATTAATTTTACTACAGCTACAATCAGGGTCTTATTTTCTTCAGTTTTATATGTAGAACCAATCAGTCACTGGTTTTGTAAGCTTTAACATAAACAATGCCGGCAGCCGTCTCGTCTCCTCTAATATTCCACGTATTATTAATAAATTGTATTGTTAATTTTTCACACACAAACATTAATTCAATAAAAACAAATTCAGAAACATGAATTATAATATATATGAACAGTAAATAAGTGTTGCTTTCATATTCTTATGTAAAGTAATGACGATATGTTTTCACGTGTGCGCACTTACATACGCGATCTCTCTTTTTCTTTACCATTATCGTTAGCTACTTCTATTGTTCCATTTATTAACATTAAATAACATTACTTAAAACAACCATATTAATTTTACTACAGCTACAACCAAGGTCTCATTTTCTTCAGTTTTATATGTAGAACCAGTCAGTCACTGGTTTTGTAATCAACGAAAACAAGGCTGTGTCATTTCCTCGTGTGTTTTAATATTCTACGTATTATTAATGAATTGTATTGCTCATAAACATAAACATTAATTCAACAAAAAAGACATTCAGTAATAAACAATAATGAATCTTTTGTACATAAGAGAAATGACGCTGTTTACACGATTATGCACGTCGTCTGCACGTTGGCGGGCCGATCAAACTCGTCGAAATTCAAGTTTCCGCCGTCATAATTTTTATTTTTTTTTGTGTTCCAATAAAATACGTTGAATTAAAAACTCGCGAAATTTGAGAAGCTACTATACGACATTTAACCCTTCAATATGTCTTCAAAGAGACCATGATGCAGAGAAAGTGGTGCTAGTGCTTCCAAGCATAAGCACAAGTCAATATCTATCCAGGAAAAGGGTTAATTTCCATGGTCCGTCACCGGTCAGGTCCCGAGGTTGCCGGACTAGAGAGGTACAACCTGTATATATATACAGTACATATACATATATATGTACAGTGGCCCCTCGGTTAACGAACTCAATCCGTTCCAGAAGGTCGTTCGTTAACCGAAATGTTCGTTAACCGAAACCATTGTTTCAATGGGTTTTTGGGTAATTGGTTCCAGCTCACCGAAAATTTCCTAAATTCAACAAAAATGGTAGAAAAGTTCACTTACTTTGAGGTGTGTATGTAGAAGGCTCCTGGATGATGATGATGATGATGGGATTTAGAATGGGGGTGGAGGAGAAGGAAGAAGAGAAGGCATTGGGGTGGAAGAGAAGTCACCCCATGGTGCCATTTCACCCATAAAATTTTAGCTCTCTGGTTTAATTCAAGATTATTTTCTTTAAATCAACGCTGCACTGCATTATATATTGTCAATATATAAAATATATTTCAAAATGACCAATAATTTGCTTGGAAACAGAAAAAAAGCGTTTAGTTGAAGAGAGTCTCAAGCAAGATGTTACCTCCAGTGAAAACAGAGAGAGACTGACGCCTGTTTGCTGTGTTAAGAGGCTGGATGCCGTGCATTAAACTAGTCACTTTACCTTCAATTTTGTTCAATAATTGTTAAAATGACTAAAAAATTGAATATTAAACTTTTAAAATTATTGAATAGTATAAACTTCTTGATATTTACAAAAATAGTAAGGAATTTAAGCCCTAGAACCGATTAATGTATTGGCGGACTGATACTAAAGCTGGTTGCCCGGTCAGTGCAAGCGAAAACATGTTGAGGTCGGTTCGTAAGAAGTTCGTTAAGCGAAATTTTTTTCGTTAAACGAATTGAAGATCCTTATGGAAGGCAGTTCGTTAATCGAAATTACGTTAACCGAGGTGTTCATTAAACGAGGGGTCACTGTGTATATATATATATATATATATATATATATATATATATATATATATATATATATATATATATATATATATATATATATATATATATATATATATATATATATATATATGGGTTGGTTTTGTTTTTTGGTGTTGTTGTTTGGTGTTGTTTTTTTTGTTTTTGATATATATATATATATATATATATATATATATATATATATATATATACACATATATATACAGTGGGGTATGCTATAGAATCTAATTGGTTCTCAGAACCTGGTTAGATTGGATTAATCCGTCCCAGGCCCCCAACACAAACCACTCTAACACTGAAAATTTTTCAGTAAAATGTAAAAAATAATGCACTTTATCTTGCCTTAGTGTTGTTCAGCATGCAGGACAGGAGAGGCAAGGTGGAGGAGGGGAGAGAGAATTATGGAGGAAGAGGTGGAAGGAGAGTGAGCCAACTCTTCCTAGCCCTTTGGTGACTGGCTCCACAGGCACTTTGTCTGTAGGGTCTTTTTGCTACTTTTTTTAAAAGAAGGAAATCTGTGGGTTGGGTCATCAACCTTGATTTCTGGACCTTCCAAAAAGTAGTTCACATCACATTGCCACAAAAATCACACTGATGGCCTTTTCCACAGAACCAACATCAGGAGGATAACTCCGCAGTTTTTGACAGGCTTGCTCCTGCTGCACACATTCTTGAGAGTCTTGGCCGGAATGGCGGCGGCGCCTCCTGTCCTCCTCCCCCACCTCAGAAGTTAAGGCCCGCTCAGTGTCTGTTTGTTCTTTTGTGAAGCTCAAGTAGTCTCAGTGACAGCTCCTTACTGTGCTCTTCCACCAACTCTCAACATCATCATCATTCCAGTCCCATGGAATTGCCCATACAATGTACAACAGCTCTTTCCTAACTCTTCAAAGCCCTTTGAAACACACATTCAGGCCACATTGGCCTGCCAAGAACAAAGACACCTGTAACTCTATTTCCAGGCTGACGCAATTAAACACAGTGTCAGCTATATTGAAGTGACTCTTCCAAAAATTCTTTTCAAACTAACATCACTGGAAGAAGTGGACACAAACATTTTCTAAAACAATGCCTTTAGTACAGCTTAAAGTTAGAAATAATTGTTGATCCAAGGGCTGGAGGAGAGGTGCTGTGTTATGCGGGCAAGAAAGTGCATTAGTGATGAAGTTGAACCCTGCAAATTCAACCATCACTAGAGGTGGGCTGGCATTGTTCATCACCACAGAGCTTTCAGTGGGAAGATTATTCTCCTGGAGGTGGCTCCCACTGGGCCCCAAACACCTCACCCACCCAGGAGAAAGACTCCTGGTCACCCAAGCCTTTTGGGTTTGACCGCCACATAACGCCAAGGCGAAGTTCTTCCAATGTTTTGAAAGTTTGGGGTTTTCTGCATGGTACACAAGGAGTGGTTTTTATCTTGCAGTCACCATGAATAGCACAAAGAAGGAAGCGTAAGCCTGTCTTTCATTGGCTTATGCCAGGACAAGCCCCTCCCTTGTAATGTATGTCCGCGAGGCATTTTTTTAAAAGTCCAGTTTCATCACGGTAGCCTAATACATACCGTGATTTATGGCGAGAAGACTCTGCACGAGGAAGACGCACCCTGATTTTGGAAATGTAATTCTAGGAAAAAACTTTTATACATACTAACCGACACAAGTGAAACCGTTGCTTGTTATACAGCCCTTTTGCACAATGTATGTATAGCGAGGCATTTTTTTCAAAGTCCAGTTTCATCACAGTTGAATACCTGCTGAGAAACAAAGCTCTCTTTAATAACATTCAAAAATGTCATGGTGTTCCTTAGCTGCTTCCTTATCTGCACTAGCAGCATCACCATGTCTCACCACACTATAATTGATTTCTCCTTCTGAAACCAATAACCACCCCTTGGTACCCTAAACACTGGCACATCACTATCACTTGCACTGGGAGTCTTGGCTTTAAGGTCCTCAAACAATTGTCTGGCCTTCTTCACAAATTATAGCTTCACTAATGCTATCACCTGCCATTTCTCTCTTATCCACACTAAGAGTAATTTTTCCCTCCTCAATCACATTACACCTTGCTTTGCTAAGTCTAGAGATTCCCTTAGCCACTTGCACAGTTTTCAACTCCTTTATTCTTTAAAATCGTACATATAGTCGATTTAGCCATCCCATACTCATCACTAAGTTTCGCAATGCTTGTTTCATCCTCACGTTTCTTTATGATTTCTTTCTTAGTTTCAAGAGTTATGAGCCACCTGCTTGGACGATTCATTGTCACAATTGTACACTTGTATAACAAAATATTTATACAAATAACTCTATTTCCACATCAAAAGACGAAATTTCAACAATAACAGTGGTGCACTGGCTACACAATGAGACAAAGAGGGCGCCTGACGCTTTTGTTGGGGTCGCCAGACAACAATATTCATGCGCCAGGCGAAATAGTCCCATATTCATCCGCTGTTCATTGCAGGAGTTATGTCATATAGCATTCTCAATTTTATAGGTAAAGCCGTTCATAGGAATATTCGTAGTAGGATCCGTTCATATAGCATACCCCACTGTGTGTCACTCACCTCATGAACAGTATTTTCCGACTGAGTGGGTTCATTAGTATCGTCTGACATGTTGTCATCAGGTGATGGATCTCTGCGATGGATTTTGACAGTTGGTCCCTTTCCTACAACCCACACATCGTGTGTTACTCACACATATACAGGTAGTCCATTTCTGATTCCGCCTGAGCACTGACAATTACATTTCCAGTCATGGTGTCGACCTGGGAAGGAGAGGGCAGGAGGTAGGAAGTTGTGGTTTGGGAGGGAGGAGGCAGGTCAGTTTTGGTGTACTGACTGACTGACGAGGCGGGCGGGCGGGACAGGGCAGGGCCAGGGCAGAGCACTGCTGGGCACTGAGCGACCAGGACCGTTACCACCCATAACCAGCTAGGGTTACAAGCGCCTCGTGGCACTGGCCAACACCAGCGCCACCTGCTTTACAGTCGCCGCCTGTCCAATAACTATCACCAATATCCACTAAGGCCCACAGGTGGATGACACTGTGATCACTTGATGCACTACACATCTACAAGTAATAATTCCAGAAGTTCTGGCTGGTTGTCCCTCTTAAGACCCCATTTTTGAAACCGTCCATACAGAAGAAGAAACTAGTTCTTTTGAGGAAGGTCAGAGTGGTGACAGGATGGACTGTTGTGTCGGGGTAGTAGGGGCATACATGCACACGTGGGTGTGTAGGCCACCCCCTGAGGGGCGACAATTCACACATCAGAGTGATACACTGAGACCAAGAATTGTCACACCTAACACTTGTTTATATATCCTTGGCAGAAATAACTATTATTTCTATGGTGCACTGATGTAAGATTAGTTATATATACTCCCTTGGTGGGCTGGCACTACATGAAGTGACGTTACTTGTGGGGAGACGACCTTAAGCGTGCTACTACCTACTTTCCTGTCACTCGAAATTGTGTATAACGATCATCCAGCTATGATACAATGATATGAGTTATTAAGGATGTCACCTAGGTTAGTCTGTTTTGAAGTGACTAAAGAGGCGGTGCAGGGACCTGCAGGGTCCACATTACTTGCACATGTGGAGGATGCATCTAGTCTGGAGTGGGGTGGCAGCGTCTTTCGTGTTGGCGCTTGTCTGCCTCGGTTTGCAGTCAGGCTAACTCGAAAGTATTGGCGCCTTCTGGTGGTGCTCCTCCAAGTACAATGTGGAGTGTCGACTCCCATTTGAGGGTCGATTTGGCAGTTTTAAGTTTATTTTAAGACTATCCTTATACCTTTTCAATTACCCGGCGGTGTTACATTTACTATTCACTAGGTGACTATAAAGTAGCTGCTTTAGCTGTCTACTGTCGTCCATCCGGGTAACATGGCCAGTCCAGCATAGCTATTCATGGATAATGGTAGCCTCGATGCTCCTACACTTAGTGTCATTTGATCTCTTGTCTTCCCAGCACGGCGAGGGTGAAACATAGACTACGGTGGTTAAAGTTTTCAATTGCATTGAGGTGCTTCCTGTATGTGACCCATGTCTCACTTCCATATAGCTCTTTCATAAACTTAATTATTATTATTATTATTATTATAATTTCAGCTCCCTACAGCTGAAGACACAGTTTAGTCTGCAAGGCTTGAGATGCACATCTGATCCGGTGCTGAATCTCTTCATCGATGTCTCTGGTGGTGGACAGGTGAGGCAGATACCGAAAGTGGGTAACATTAGAGAGGTAGTACGTTAAGCTGGATGGATGGTGGATGTGTGGCTGAACCAGGGGCAGTTTGGAAGAGAGTCTGAGTCTTCGTGCAGTCACCTCAAGGCCGCGAAGTGCTTATCGTGTCTCGCGTAGGTGTTTAGGATCTCCTGTAGGTCGTGTTCAGTGTGAGCAACAATGGTGATATTATCTGCGTACTGAAGTTCAGTAATGTCCATCCGCTGGCTAAATTGGCACTGGCAGTAGGAAGGCAGCCAAGAAAATGGAAAAGAGAGTTGGTGCTAGTACACACCTTGTTTAACCCATTAGGATGGGGAAGAACTCAGACTGGTTGTCGTTGGGCAGGACATTGCTGTTCATGCCATCGTGGAGTTGCCCTCACAATGGCGATGAATTTTGGTGGGCAGCTAAAACAGCTGAGGGTCCACCAGAGGGTTTCCCTGTTGACTGAGTGAAGGCCTTGGTTAGGTCGATGAACGCCATGTACAGGTCTTGAAGCTGTTCTCTGCACTTTTCCTTTATCTGGCGGTCAGCAAAGATCATGTCAGTGGTGCCACATGATGGCCTAAACCACATTGAGATTCTGGGAGGAAGTTTTCAATCTCAGGAAGGAGTCTGTTTAGGAGGACTTGGGTGATAATCTTGCCAGTTTCGGAGAGCAGCGAGATCCCACGGTAGTTGCCACAGTCTGACCGGTCTCCCTTGTTCTTATAAATATTGACAATGGAAGGCGTTATTTAAGAGCTTGGGGGTTACTCCTTTTCCCATATATTCTCCTGGAAGTGGAGCGGCTGATAAGCAGAAGTCCTCCTGCTTTTTACATCTTGGCTTGGATTACATCAGGCCCTGAGGCTTTGTTATTTTCATCTGTTTGATGGCAGTAGCTCACCTCATCCAGGGATGGAGGATAGCTTAGGTGGGTCATCTCTGGATGCTGAGGGACCTGCTGGGTAGTCAGGACATACATATCGGTGTTTTTCGGTTGAGCAATGAATGGTAGTGCTCTTTCCAGCGCTGAAAGAGGCTTTTGCGTCTTTAATTATGAAGTTGCTGACAGATGAGTGGAGGGGCTGTGCCACAGTGGTTGGCCCATAAAATGTTTTAATGGAATTGAAAATTTTTGCATCTTGTGCTGGTCTGCATGATTTTTATTTCACTTTCTTTATTTTTAATCAATCATTCTTTAGAATGCAGTACCCGCTGGGCAACCAGTTTTTCTTCGGAAAGGTATCAGCTGTGGTCGAGAATCATCGATGAATATTTTGATTGCTGGTTATTTTCATCAAACCAGATCTAGTGTATTCTTTTGATCTGGCGAGAGCCTCTGTGCGGTTTTTGTCATAACAGTGTTGAGAGTATCTCATTCGGCTCTGGGATTCACATTGTTTGCTGTTGGGTTGTTTATAAGCCCATGTTCGAGCTGCTCTCTTAAAGCATGTGCTACCGCTGTGTCCTCCAGATGCTTAAAACATAAGAACATAAGAAAATAAGAGGTCTGCAATAGGCGGTTGGCCTGTGCATGGCAGCTCCTGTCGAGAGTTACTACCACCTCTATCATCCAGAATCTATGTAGCCTCCTTTTGAAACTTTCCAGAGTTCCGCACTTACTACAAAGTTGCTAAGCTTGTTCCACTCGTCCACCACCCTATTTGTGAACCAGTTTCTTCCTATCTCCTCCTAAACCTAAACTTATCCAACTTGAATCCGTTGCTCGAGTCTATCCTGCTGGATATTATAAGAACTTTCTCTATATCCCATTTATTGATTCCTTTCACCTACTTAAATACTTCTATCATATCTCCCGCACTCTTCGTCTTTCTAGGGAATGCAAGTTAAGTTTCTTTAGCCTATCCCTTCGGCATTTTGGGGCGATCAGTGTCTGAGCCAGGGATGGCACGGATGATGAGGACATCTCGGCGATCTCTTTCTCTAACAATGATGTAGTCAATAAGATGCCAGTGTTTGGATTGTGGGTGTTGCCACGAACCCTTGAACTGTCGGTCTCCTTAAACATGGTATTGGTGTTAGTGAGGCTGTGTTCTGCACACTTGCTGAGGAGGAGTAGGCGTTGGCATTACGCCTAGTCCATTTCTCCTATGGTTCCCTGTCAAATGTTAGCATCTCTGCCAACTCTGGCATTGAAGTCTCCATGGAGCACAACCTTGACTTCTCTGGGGATAGAGGTTAGCACTCTGTCAAGGTCAGCATAAAGGCTTCCTTGATGTCATCCGCTGCATCCAGTGTTGGTATGCACTGATGAAGAAGGCATGACGTGAGTGATTCAGTGGGACTCGGGCGTCATGAGACTCTTGTTGATCCCAATTGGCATTTCAGTTAGCTTGAGGAGGATGCGTGGCAGATGGCAAAGCTAACTCCATAAATTCGGTTTCTCTCTCCACTGCAGGCTTACCCTTCCAGAAGAAGGTATAGCCAGACCCTCGTTCTGTGAGCTGGCCCTCATCTGGGAGCCAGGACTCGCTGATGACTGCTATGTCGATGTTATACCTAGCCAGCTCTTTTTGCCACAAGGTCA
The DNA here is from genome assembly GCF_018991925.1 of Homarus americanus. Classification (NCBI taxonomy): domain Eukaryota; kingdom Metazoa; phylum Arthropoda; class Malacostraca; order Decapoda; family Nephropidae; genus Homarus; species Homarus americanus. The sequence continues at coordinate 9,943 of NW_024713705.1, forward strand.
GTTCTTCTTTCAGCACGATCATTTGTGCCAGTATCCAAGGTTCCTGACATTCCATGCAGTGACCATAAGAGGTTGTATGGTTTGTTTTTGTTTGGATCTGTGATTTTTGACTGTGGGGCACCTTTTCTAGCCCCTCCCTGTGCGGAGTGAGCTGAGTTGTGACTAGAGACTCCCTGCAGTCATCTCTGCCTGTCCCTGTCGCCACTGCGTCCATCGCCATAGAACTTTTGGGAGTACAGCTCCTCCCGACTTGACCTACCGACCTCGTTCAGCTGCACCTACAACCTGCTCTGTCGTAACGACCGTCACATGCGACGCTGTCAGAACCAAATAAATTTCAAATGGCGCGGCATTTTCTATACAACGTTTCCGTCCGTGCGAGGCGTGGCTTGGTCACCGCATGGGTACTGCACCACGCGGTAGGCAGTTGGTGTTTGGCTGTCGTTGTATCCGCAACTGATCGCGCTGTGTACTGACATTATTTTCATATTTAATTAACTTTAGAATGACTGGAAAGCTTAGAAGTGAGAGTGGTGGTGGTGCTCAGAAGAAAAGGAGACAGTCAATTACTTTTGAGACGAAAATGAAGATAATAATGCAGTATGAAAATGGAAAAACTGTAGTAACAATCTCAGACTTAGGCCTTTTGCACTCGTCCATATCCACTATTCTGAAGGACAAGGAGCGTATTAGGTGATGTAGTGAAAGGATCAGCACCTATAAAGGGAACTATAATTACTAAGAAAAGACAAGGTCCTATTCACGAGATGGAAAAATTATTGGTGATTTGGATGGAAGACCAGATACAGAAGCATGTACAGTACCCTTAAGCATTCTAACCCTACATGCTAAGGCAGAAGCCCTTTGAAAGCCTGAAGGAGCAGGCAGGAGATGAGTGCAAGCAAACCTTCACAGCAAGTCATGGGTGGTTTAACAGATTTAGACGCTACAGTTTACATAATGTTAAGGTGAATGGAGAGGCAGCCAGTGCTGATGTTGGTGCTGCCGAAGCTTTTGGAAGGAGCTAGATCGTGTGATTGTGGAGGAAATTATTTGCCTGAGCAAATATTCAATGTGGATGAAACTGGATTATTGTGGAAGCGTATGCCTGGCGGACATACATCACAAAGTAAACAATGACAGGATTCAAGGCATTTAAGGACCGGAATTACACTTCTGTTGGGGAAATGTTGCTGGTTTCAAGATAAAGCTCTTCATGATCTATCATTCAGAGAACCCCAGGGCTTTTAAACATGTCAGCAAGCACACACTGCCAGTGTTTTATCGCAGTAACAAGAAAGCCTGGATGACCCTAGCATTGTTTGAGGATTGGTTCATGAATTGTTTCATTCCTCGAGCCAAGGGTATTTTCTGCAACAAGGGATTGCATTCAAGATTTTCCTGATTTTGGATAATGCTCCGGGACACCCACCACACCTGGACGACATGCACCTGATGTTAAGGTAGTCTACATTCCACCTAACACTACCTCTATCATCCAACCCATGGATCAAGGTGCTATTGCAGCATTTAAAGCAAATTATTTCGTCACGACCTACCGCTCAGGCTGTTGCTGCTACTGAAGGTGAGAAAATGCTCAGACAGTTTTGGAAGGAGAACAGTGAGTTCTGCTATAACGCGTGTTTTGACAACGCAATTGGCTCTACGCGATTGATGAATAGAGGAACAATATTTATAAAGCGAGCTTCGTTTCTGCTCTAGCGTTCCACTTCGAACAGTTATGTTGTTATGGCTTGGCGCAGGGTTGTGCAGTGTTTACAGTTAACGTTGGACATCACATGTTCAATTGAGTTATGTGTTTTGTTTGTGAAAAATTGCAGAAATAATTTATGTAATATTTATGTATAAGTAAACCATTAGCAAGGTCCTACCACTAATTATTTTATACTGAAACTACGTTTGGGAAGCTGGATTAAAATAAGATTACCATTTGGGAAGCTGGATTAAAATAAGATTACGGTATATTAAAATAATAAACCTGTCTAACATACGTAAAGAACAATATACCCGGTAATAAACACAGCTGCTATCATCACCACCCTCCCGGCTTGCCAGTGACAAGAAAGGAAAGTGACCTTGACTGTGACGCCTGTGGCTATTTTTGTAGATCCTTGTGTTCGGAGGTGGTCAGTAATGCATACAGTATCTGTATATTTACTGATCATAATACTTATCTCCTATAAATAATTAATTTTTTTACAAAGAATATTCAGTAAATGACTACGTTAATTCTTGAAACTACCGACAGTGGTAAATTTAGGATATAAATTATGAACAGAAGTCACGTCATGGATTCAGAGTTTGGTCCTTAATGATCACCAAAATGTCTGGTCAACTTCACCTACCAGGTATAATGGTAGCCTCCTTTTTTGCAAAACAAGTATATAAATTAAAGAAAATACTTGCAGTATATTTAATATATTACAGTATATTATAAATAAATAACCATAAATCGGCAAATCTATTTCAAGTAAATGGAAATATTTTACTCCCGACATAGTTCCAGTTAAATAACTGACGCTTAAGTGAGTCACTAGTGTACACCAGCCGGTAAAATTTGATGCCAATACTTTAAGTGAATTGGCCTTATTTTAAATAACCAACCATAAATAAATGCAAAAGGAAAAAAGATCAAAGGTGAGAAAAAATTATATTGTATGTATGTTGTGTTGTCAAGGAAGAGAAACAATTAAAACTCTGCAATTGTGTGTAAATGAGGCAGAAAGATAGATGAGCAACCTAAGACTTGGTCACAATTTTAGTGATGCCATATGGAAGTAGGATCAACCATTAGATAATACTGTACAGTCAACCTCGCACTACGCGGTCCCACATTCAGCGTTCCGCGTTTCAGCGGTACCTGCCGAAACGGACTGCTCACATTCGCAGTGTACCCTTTACGAGGTGAAGTATAATTTTTTATTTAGCTCATAAAATTCATACAAATTATCAGCCAGAATATAATTTACATTGTCAATTCTTACAATTTGATGATCATTTTGAATATAAACATCATAGATTTTGCATTAGACATACAAATTTTAGATCTAATGTTTACTCTGAGTAAATATGTTATCTTTTGTGCAAAATATATGACATTTATATTCAAAATATTCCTAGTCATACAAGGAATCCAGCAATGTCAATTATATTATCCTAACTTTAGTCTGAGGTATTATTTATTACTAAATGTAAATATTCTGGTTTCCCACACATTTTTTCTGGTAGGGAGGGTTGGTGGGGGTGGGGGAGGGAGGACCGACTGACCATCTGGCAGGTGTGAAGAATATTTTTTTTTTTTTTTAACTGAAGATATTTGTTTTAGCTCATAAAATTCATACAAATTACCCGCCAGAATATAATTTACATTGCTGGAATTCTTACAATTTGATGATCATTTTGAATATAAACATCATAGATTTGCATTAGACATACAAATTTTAGATCTAATGTTTACTCTGAGTAAATATGTTATCTTTTTGTGCAAAATATATGACATTTATATTCAAATATTCCTGGTCTTACAAGGAATCCAGCAATGTCAATTATATTATCTAACTTTACTTTGAGGTATTATTTATTCTCTACCTTAAAATCTAGTGGTTTTCCCCAAAAATTTCTCAGAGAGGGAAGAGCCAGCTGATGTAGTGTGAGAGGGAAGGAGTTGAGTCCATTAACTGGCTACTGTATTTCTCAATTTCTCTTAAGTATTAATTGTGTGCATGTACCATCATAAATTAAGATGTTATTTTTACTAGAACATAGGTATTGTTTGGAGAAAAGTTGAGTTTGGGGGTCAGCGGTCTCTATTTCATTTAATCCCATATGTTATGTTGTTCCACCGTTTTCTCACTTTCATGTACCCTGTGGGTTGAATTCCCTTAAAGTGAGGGTTGACTGTACATTAAAGGTAAGTGCTCAGTCACACTGTATCCATTCATCATTATTTATTACTATTACAAATTTTAGTAATATTACTTACGATACAACGCGATGATACCACAACAAAGCCAACCGGCCAGAATTTGTTTCTGGTGTCCTCTACCCCGGTATTCAATGGAGAATGAAGGCTCTTCTGGCCCGTCTTTTATCTTAGAAATCGTACACTAAACCATTATTTAAATTATATTTTTGCCTTGAATCTTAAATACATGACTGTGATTTATAAAATAAATAGGATATATGATGTCATCTTTATATGGGTGATGTAAGCAAGTGCTTGGCCTCTCTCTCTCTCTCTGTATGTGGATAGAGGTCGTGGTTTTGGTAGTCTGAATACGTAACCTTCTAGAGCTGAAAAGCGCTAGATCTCTTAACCTCAAATTATATTTAATTAGATATATAATAATAATTCATTTCCTCCTGCAAATTTAAATTCCCTTATCATCTATGACTATGCAGAAATACTTTGATCCAATGAAATTTTAGCAGAGGAGCTGAGGCAATATGAAGTGGATGGCTGAGACATCTCTGCCGGGACTCTGTGACTCCTAATATTTTTGTGGTAACTGTAGCATAATATGAATAATATATAAATTACAATTTACATATATATATACTATATAAATTATAAAATTTAATAAAAAGAAAAAAACTTCATCGTAGCATTTAAAAGTGTACTGTACAGTGTTGTGCAGCAGCACGAGGGTTGTCAGTGTTACAATTCACGTTAGGCATCACATGTTCAATTGATTTGAGTGTTTTTTGTTTGTGAACAATTGCGAAATAATTTATGTAATATTTATGCCTCCCAGTATACTATTACAGTATATGTAAATTGTAAAATTTTAAATAAGAGAAAAACAAAATACATAGCGTTTTAGACCCGCGTGCTCTATTTACTCCACCGTTCGTTTGAAACAAGTGTGAAATTTTCATAATCCTCAATTAATTAATTCTGTTTCTCCAATTTTGTGACTATGGAAAAGCGTTCACTAATTGACCCATTTCTATTTTGGTGATAAATGAAGGCTGTAACACAGAAAAGCAGTCTTTCACTGGCTTATAACATAAACTATTCTCTGCATCAAGTTGTTCATATTTTTAGGGTGAAGTGTAGCATTTGCTGTGATTTCATTTATTAGATATGAATGTAACATTTATTTAGACTGCTATCCTTTGTGTTAATTCTTTACGAATTTTTTTTTTCGATTTGGAGTAATCT
>NW_024713706.1:0-12500 GCF_018991925.1 Homarus americanus
GTGCTTCACTCCTTCAACCTCCAGCATTCCCCGCTTTGGGTGCCCGCACTTTTCGTCTCCTGTGCTGGCCACCGATGGCTTTGATGCCTTCCAATATTCGTCCTTCAGGATCTATTATTTTTGGGATAAGTTATGGCCTGATTTTGACTTTCAAGAATCTCCATTTTCAATCACCATTACTTGTCAATATTCACATTTTCTTGTTCCGGTGTATTTGTTTTTTATGTTGTTATTTTTGTTGAGTCCCGCCTCCGACATATAACTTTTCTACTTTTGTCTTTCAGTATTTCTTCTTTCTACTTGCTGCCTACTCTTGTTTTATCTTTCAGTGTTCCACGATTTCAACTTCCAAAACCGCCAATATATAACTTCCAGTACTTCAATCTTTCCAGCAACCCTCCCAACACACGTTCCTATCTGCCTGCATCCTTTCGACGCCTTTCTCTTCTAGTTTCCAGATTCCTTTACGACTGTTTTAGTTTTCTGTCCTCGCTTCTTTCTTCATGGCTTCCGGAACTACGTTGTAAGATTTGTTAATGATAAAATAGTTTGCGTCTCCTTCGTCGTTGATATCGTGTGTTTTCAACTCACTGTCGACACAACCACCATCATTTAACACGTAGCTATACTTCCTCTGAAAGAATAAAATCCGCCACCTGTTTGTATGTATATAAAGTAGTCAGGTCACTACAAGGTTTTTTTAACGCCTTTGAACAAAAACCTCAAGTGTCGCAAGAACTATATTTGTTCGGTATTTAGAGTAAATTATTCTGTAAAGGAAAGTATTAGAAGTTTTTTTTTACAATATTATTTATAATTTACGTCTTGTCAGGTTCCATGAACACCTTCGTCAATTGTCACATCGAGCACCTAACTGGTTATGATAAGTTCACCAAATTAAATCGTACGCCAATTTTTCTTAAAGTTTTAATGCAATAAAGAGTAAAGTGTAACAATATTATTAATAATTTGATGCTCACAAATTACAAATACAAGCATGACCCTGAATCACCAGGAGGCAGAGATGGGACCTTATCACATTTTATCAAGCGTTCGAACGTCAATTGTCAATTTTATTATGAATCACTGTTACTTCATATGTATTTTATAATTTTTCCTACATTTACTTTATTAACGTTAAGTATCTCTTCAAGCATTTTGTGTATAAACCAGTTGGATGAAAATATAAAAATATCACTAATGCTTCGGTTTATATTGATGTTATCATCGTTCCAGAACACTGACACACAAAGTAACTTTAATTTTCATACATATAATGGTGCGCTCTAGTCACAGATCCTTGCTGACCTAAGGTTCATTTTACGCTACTGCCACACTACGCCTGGTGTTATGTTAAAGGAATGACTCTCGCTTCACATGCATAATAACAGGAAAGTCTCAAGCAATGCCAGTTCCAATAATGGCGAAAAGACAATAACGAATATAAGTTTCAATGTGAATTATTGTATTATGAACCTAAAGATAATTGGTGATTATATACATAAAGACTTTTAATTAAAGGCCTTGAAAGCAACGGCGCCTGGCCATGGTCGTATATATCACTCAACACTCGACCACTTTATCAACTCACTCAGCCCATGACGAAGCAACATCAGGAAACAGGACCATTCCCGCGGCAGTTTTGACTCGACACTTTGTAATATCCACTAACGGAGAGCGCTGCTGCCTCTCCTTGCTAGTCTGCTAGTTGGCTGGCTGAGGGGCTCTTGCTAGATTACTGACTGCCTCCTATTTGCTTGCCCTGCTTTCTTGATCCTGTTAATTGGTTGCCGCGGTGGACGTGATCCTGCTGGTCGGCGGCTGTACTTGCTAGTTCCTGCTAACTGACTGTTATGTCTGTTAAACCAATAATTAGTATTGAGCAACGTGCAAACTCATCCTCTAATGGGTTATACTGCACTACTTTATATTATTATAACTTACTGTATAAATCAGATTATATCATTCTGATCTAGACTAAATATAGCCTCTTTTAGGTAGGGTATATGGGGTGCCGTGGCTGAGTGGATGCAGTGGGTTTTTTTCCTGTCTTAAGGGTCACTTGTTTGAGTCCTGGATATCCTCAGACCACCCAGCTGTGATAACTTATTGATTTGTTTATACACAAAGTTGTGATTAGAGATACAAGCTGCAACTCAGCCCTCTACTCCATCGAATACACAGAATCTTTTAAAAACGAAATTTAATGAAGATTTTCTCCCTCTGACCTATCTCTTATGTGTCGTTTTCATGGTAAATAAAATCGGATTATACACCAACGATTTATCTCATATGTTTTCTTTTCAAGCAAAATATAATGAAAGTTGTGGCTTTAATCCTCGAGGCCATGGAGGTGTCACGTGTGGCAGTGTGAGTGTTCATGATCTAGTGAGGGTCATTTCGTTTAGCTCCTTCCATTTAGTCGCAAAGTTGAAAGTTCAATATAAGTGATATTTAAAGAGGAGACCAAGAGTGGGAATGTTTTAATTGTGTTTGTATTGTTGGCACTGGAGGCTCGCGCTTTTCATAAATCCCTTTTATTGTTCACTAAATAATTTTTTGTTTATGTAAAATTCTGAAATTTAATGGATCATGAAGGTTGAATTTATAATATACTATTGTGCAATGTATATATATAAATGGCACTTCAAATGGTAGGCCATAATATTAATCTCTCAAAAGACTACACCATCATTAATAGTATTTTTGTTTTGTTTTAACACTGGGGATACTTATTAATATCCTAAAGTATATTTCACTGTTTGGTTGTTGTTCCGGTGGAGTCAGGTATAAGCAGTATTTGTTAGGTTACCTTAGGATATGTTACATATTTTGGGGGGAAATGTTCGCACCTGATCAGTCTTACAATACATTTGACTTGCTCAGGCTGCCAATAGTAAGGGATCAGAACTACCACCTCTCTCGTGTTACGGCATTACGGTTACTAAAAATTAACCCGAATATACTGACTGCTATTCGAATTTCACGAATCTATTTGCCGTGTTATTTAAAAGTAACCCGGTGTTCGGGATTATTCTTTGGCCTTACCTCCCTGAATGTTTAAAAAAATGGCCGTATGTCACATCTCTAAATCTTTGGCCTCAGTAACAACATAAAGTTACTTCCTGTCCACTGGGAGCGAGCATCCATATACTGTATTACATAACATGACAACATTTACTTCAAGTGGAAAGACATAGCAAATAATTTCCAACCTTTCCCTCTATCTTACTCTTTCCTTCTTTCTCTACACACACTCTCCTCCACTCAACTGACTGATAATAAAAACGCCTTTCCTTCTTGCTTTCTTTCTTTTTCTTCGTGGTTTTCGAAGAACGGTTTCTTTCCCTCTCTCACAACGTCCACTCCTTACTTTACGATCAAAACACTCTAACATTCAGGAAGCCCTTCACTCCACCTCCTCCCCCTCTCTCTCTCTACAGTATATATATCTTGCATTATCAACAGGCAGGCTTTCAACCTGCACATTGCCTGGGATTTCCTTGTGTGAAAAATAAGTGTCATCTCGAGTTTCCTTTACACCCACATTCTCAGCTTGCTACATCCATCAATGGCTGAGTTAAATCTTCAGTCAGGCGGCCTCAGCCTCTCATCCCCGCACCGCACCAGTCAATCACCTTCGCTGGCCTTTCAGCAAAAATTCTTTCTTGATTTAGCGTGAATAGTGATAAGAAGATACGAAATATTGTTAAGAAACACAGAGATAAATAATTTTTATAACACATCAAATACTAATTTGGTTTTCTGGAAAGTCTTCAAAGTATTTTTCCTCTAGATATTTTTATTTGCTTTCCTTTTCTAAGTAAGAATATGTGCTAGATTTCGAAATAATTATCCAGGGAATTATCGAGGTAAGGTGTCCATAATTCTTAAGCGAGGTTGGTAACATATTGCAGTGATACAACGATAAGAATTGATATCGTTAATGTGTATGTATTTACAAATCCTCTTTTAGGTATACATAGAACAACTTTACATATATCGAAAGGAAGACTAGAAAGTGAAGAATATATATATATATATATATATATATATATATATATATATATATATATATATATATATAAGGAAAACACACATACAAATGTGACAGCACAAAGTCCAGAGCTGCCTGTATCACTCTGACCTTCCTCTCCTTGAATTACTCAGAAGCTCTAAAACAGACCTGCATGTTTACCCGTTAATATTTCAGTGACTAAGCGCTGTCCAGAGTATCAAAAAGTCTTTTCATTTTGCAACGATTTATATGACCCTGACACAGTGATAGTTTACCATTTGTTTTTGTTTTTTGGGTAAATGTTCAAGGAATAAATATATTGAACACGTTTTTCTTCTACGTGTGTCTGTGAGTGTGTGTGTGTGTGTGTGTGTGTGTGTGTGTGTGTGTGGACACTCGCAGTCATGTATACTCAGGGAAGTCTTGCCTTTAAAGAAGTGTTTCAGGTACTTTAGTTACCAGGATGATCCAAACTATTAAGCACCGGGCTAAGTATTCAGTGTGCTGCATCCGCACTGCTCCTAGCGAGCAAATAGGCCTCTGGGACACACTTTCACTGTTGTAGGCGGTGAATGGTCAAATGAGCTGGTCCTAATAGACTCCAACTTTACATAACCATTAGTGTTGAGTCCACTCGTGATGGGGCCCGGGCCTAATGGTCAGATCATATTAGGTTAAGATAGTCCCATTAGGGCTGAGACCCGATGACCTGCATCATGGATTCAGAGAGAGTACATATCCATGTTCCACTTCCTTCATAATTTCACAAGTCTCACGCGGGGATGTCAGGCCACACAATATTCAAGATGGGTAATATTTAAACATATACATGACGTTAGGTGTTATGTTCTTCTTAGTTTGAATGACGTTTGTTAATAGAACAGAAACATTGCGGACAATTTGGGGCACAGGCAAGACTGAGGCACAACATATATATATATATATATATATATATATATATATATATATATATATATATATATATATATATATATATATATATATATATATATATATATATATATATATATATATATATATATATATATATATATATATATATATATATATATATATATATATATATATATATATATATATATATATATATATATATATATATATATATATATATATATATACATATATATATATGTTCCGACACTATAAACCCTTAAGGAATCCTTAAAAAAACAATGCTAATATTCTTTGTTTTTAATCTTTGTAATGTTTCACTGAAACGCAAGAGGAGTAGCAATATAAAACTTGCGGTAACACTAATAACAGTTGAGTCGCGAGATAGGTCTTACAAACTTCCAGCACAAGGCAAGTGACGCCACTTCTCCTCGTGGTGGAAATCCTTTGACTCTGTCGTCTCTGAATTGCCCCTCGACAATCTTGTCTTTTTCCACCGCCCATGAAATTCAGTCTCGAGTCGGTCGGAGAACCAGAAATGTGGCTGCAACGTGGGGTCAAAGACTTCAATTACTGGCAAAGGCTAGTTGAGTTCTGCCTCGGCTCCCTCAAGAAGAACTAAGGGCGTCTGCAGTGTCATCTTGTGGTGAGAAGCGACCAAGTCACTGAGCGATGGCATCAAGGGCGACCTAACCTCCTCAACCTTAAGAGGATGTTTTGCTCCCACACTATGACGAGACTCCTCAGTCCCGTATGACGACTCTACCTCAGTCCCGTATGACGACTCTACCTCAGTCCCGTATGACGACTCTACCTCAGTCCCGTATGACGACTCTACCTCAGTCCCACATGACGACTCTACCTCAGTCCCACATGACAACTCTACTTCAATCCCACATGACAACTCTACCTGTCTGTTTCTAATGGTTGGTTGTGAAGTATATCCTCGAAAACGCTTTTGAAAGTTCATGTTGATATCAGCTTGTAAAGTTTGACCAACTTGAATACACGTTTCGGGATGTGTACAGTGAAGTGTTTGGTTGGTCTTATTAGTTTCTGTTTAATACTAAAAGATCACTCGAACTTGATGAGGATTAAATTTAAATCCATAGGCAATATTTTATTATTTTTTTGAGAATAGTTAATTTGTAGGAATCTAAGTCGTTTATTAATGTTCAGTAAATAATAAAACGCAAGGAAAATAATTACAATCAGTAATGAATATGAGAAATCAGCCATACATCTCACAAAATGTATATACATATGTGAGGACATTTGGTAATAACAAGAGATGGTATGGAAACTCTTAATTTGTCATGGTTGTTGGTGTTCCCCTCAACCTTATCGGTGACGTGTGATCTCGTCTGGTAGAAGCGAGTGACTTCTGTCCTCATAAAATTTAGAGTACGTTTTTTCGAGCTTGTACTCCTCACCCCGTTAGGGATATTAGAATTAGGAGAGTTCAGACAATTTCAGATAGATTGGCAAAACAGATAAGTATAAAGATTCATTTACGCGATGTAAGATTTTTATATAAGATAATCAGCCCATGCTTTCATATATATATATTTTTTTATCTGTAAAGGCCAATAAACTATCATGATCGCTTCCCTCACATAGAAAGAATCAATTTAGTTTTGATTCTTGACAAAACAAAGACTTTTCTAGACTAATGTGTATCCTCACAAAACACGAAACTATACAGTATATGGTAAAATAAATATTATATTCATACGTCTCTCTTGATTCAATATATAAATTCAACCAGTAGTCCTGTAAACTCCGGTAAATTCTTTTCCTTAATTTCCTCTCAGACATCAGTACTGGAATTGTTCCTCGCCAACAGGTTCAACTTTTACAGTTAAATACAGTTGCTACAGTTTCCGGAAAAAATATAGTTTTCCTCGTTAGTTTAACCTCCCCGGAACTACAACACTCCATAAACGGTATAAATTTTATTTCGCATTAAACACATTTTCTCTAAAGTTTTCTCCCTATGTCTGCCTAGTAGACTTCAATTTGGGCACTTTTAGTCTTAACCATACTCAATTTCTTGCCACGTACTGGCAAACATGGAACTGGTAACACACGCTGCAGCTCTTAGTATTTTCTCTCGTAGCTGGTTAACATTTTCCACCTTCACTTTGTACACAATGTCCTTAATAAAACACACAAAAGAAATAATCAGGGGAAGTTAAAAAAAGGTGCTGCAAAATGTTAACCAGTGTTTGTGAACGTTTTGAGTGTTTCAATAAGTATTTTGGCAAAGGAGATATAATTGTTTGTTTTGTTGACCTTTAGGGCACCTCCCTCGGTGCCTACAAACAGAGCTACGACCCCACTATACTCTACTTCATTCTTCATCCATAACAAACATCTGTTCCTCAAAGCTTCTTAACAACATCCAGTAACTTCCATCTCCTGTCGTTCGTAAGATTACTTGAAGGCCATTGGGGGTCAATCATAATAGTCCTCATTTCTAATAGGTCCTATTTCTAATGGCGTTTAATCTTAATGACTAGATTGGGAGGTGCATAATGACTAAGGACTATTTGACCCGTCACCATATGAGGGAGCATTAGACTATTCCACCCAGGCTCATATCTGACTTAATTAGTGGTGCAACATGAGTGGAGGTCCCTTACAGCCAGCCTGATTACCAGGCCACTGTAGACATGATTACTGGACCTATGTAATTACGAGGCCCTGATTGATACGTACTAATTTACTTGACTGATGTTAGGCCAAATTAAGTCGTCTGTGAGTGATAAGTTGCCTTCTTGGTCTTGTAATGTAACTATTATTTATTTGTTCAGGTACAAGATTCACTCCTTTACTCTGGCTTAGATTATTCAGATTTATTTGCCAATATTCTCACTTGTTTCTCCTATCATTCGGACGGTTACCTAAACAGGAAAATGACGTTAATAAACACTAAAGTTAAATATTGTCGTGAAACTTTCGTAATCAAGATAAATAACCAACCAATTTATGTAACGTATCATACCATAGCCACATTGCTGACGTCATATAGGTTAATTAGCTAAGTCAACCTGGGACACGTGGCACCAAACTTACCTGGCTGACGGCGTGAGTTGGTAAACGAAGTATATTTGGCTATGAGCATCTAAGTGGTTAATTATTTGATTTTATGTCTAGTTATTTCGTTAAAAAACTATTTTCCAACATTAAGTAATATTTTGTTTTTAATATCATATCAGCTATACCTGTTTACTCTTATTTTGTATATGTATTTTTCTTCTCTCTGTCTCTTTCTCCCTCTTCGTCTAACATCTCTTTCTTTAACCTCACAATTATCAAGCTATTCTCTCTCTCTCTCTCTCTCTCTCTCTCTCTCTCTCTCTCTCTCTCTCTCTCTCTCTCTCTCTCTCTCTCTCTCTCTCTCTCTCTCTCTCTCTCTCTCTCTCTCTCTCTCTCTCTCTGTATCACCCCTCGTATTCTCCTCTCATCTATCTCACATCTCTCTCACACCTCTCACCTCACGTACCTCTCTTATTCCCCTCTCCCTCACCTCTCTTTCTTCTCTTTACCACCTCTCATCCTCCTCTCCCTCACCTCTCACCCTTCTCTCCCTCACCTCTCACCTCTTACCTCTCTCACCTCTTTCACCTCTCTCACCCTCCTCTCTCACCCCTCTCTCCTCTCTGTATCACCTCTCACCACCTCTCCCTCACCTCTCATCCTCCTCTCATCCCCCTCTCCCTCTTTTCACCTCTTTCACCTCTCTCACCCCTCCTCTCTCACCCTCTCCTCTCTGTCACCTCTCACTCTCCCTCTGCCTCACCTCTGCCCCCCTCTCCTCACCTCTCCCACCTCTCTCACCTCTTTTCCCCTCCCTCACCCTCCTCTCTCACCCCTCTCTCCTCTCCTGCCTCCTCTCCTCTCCCTCTCCCTCACCTCTCACCCCTTCTCTCCCTCACCTCCTACCTCTTACCTCCTCTCACCCCTCTCTCCTCTCTGTATCACCTCTCCTCTCTCTCCTCACCTCTCCTTCCTCCTCTCCCCACCCCCTCTCCCTCACCTCTCTCTCCTCTCCCTCCACCTCTCATCCTCCCACCTCTCCCTCTCCCCTCTCCCTCCCACCCCTCTCCCCACCCCTTCTCTCCCCTCCCCTCTCACCTCTCTGTATCCTCCTCTCTCTCCACCTCTTGACTCTCACCTCTCCCCTCTACCCCTCCTCTCTCCCCCTCTCTCTCTCTGTCACCTCTCCTCCTCCTCTCCCTCCACCTCTCATCCTCCTCTCCCCCCCCTCTCTCACCTCTGCCTCTCCTCTCCCTCCTCATCCTCCTCTCCTCTCCTCTCCCTCACCTCTCCCTCTCTTATCCTCCTCTCTCTCTCTCTTACCTCCCTCTTTTTCCACCTCTCTCACCCCTCCTCTCTCACCCCTCTCTCCCCTCTCTGCTATGCCTCTCACCCTTCTCTCCCTCACCTCTCACCTCTCTTATCCTCCTCTCTCTCTCACCTCTTACCTCTCTCACCTCTTTCACCTCTCTCACCCTCCTCTCTCACCCCTCTCTCCTCTCTGTATCACCTCTCACTCTCCTCTCCCTCACCTCTCATCCTCCTCTCACCCCCTCTCCCTCACCTCTCACCCTCTCTCCATCATATTCTCTTCCAACTCTTCACACCCACGTCACTCTACTCCCCTTCAGTGATTAATTTCCCCTTTTCTGTCTTTCCCTCTTCTCTTCCCTCCCTTCCCCCTTTCTCTTTTCATCATTTATCATCTTCTTTCCCTTCCATCCTCTCGTTTACCCTCTCCTTACCCTTTTAAATCTTCTTCTTCCCCTCCGTGATCATTTATTTTTTCTTAATTAATCTTATTTTTCTCATCTATAGCTTTTCTTGTGTTGTCTTTTTCCTTCTTCTTTTTCTCGTTTTTTTTCGCCTCTTCGTTTCAACATTCTTCTCTTTTATCATCATTTCTCCTCTTATTTTTCTCCTCCACCATTACTCGTTAACCACATTCCTCTCCTCCCCTTCAAATAATTCTTCTTCTTCTTCTTCTTCCCATCGTTTTCTTCTCCATCCGTTCAATTAGCAACACTTGTCTTAATCTTCCCTCTTTCCTCCTACTCCTCCCCCCCCCAACCCTCTCTGGACGCCCTCCCCCCATCCCCTCCCCCTTTCCTTCCCCGGGTCAGGGCATAATAAGTTAGTTTTATAGCCCCGGGAGGCGTGGCAGTGATTACTTCAGTGAATAAGGAAGCGTGATAAATACTTGCCTGAAGGAGAGATATTGTGTCTCTACTCTGAATACGTATTTCTCTCCTCCCCTCCCCCCCTCCCCTCCCCGCTAGTGGTACAGGGAACAGGCGAAGGGTAGTGATTATTGGGGTTTTTTATGCGCTAAAGTAATTTTCTTTTATGGGGAACATTTTTTTCCTTTTGTTCCTTTTAGATTGTAAATATATGAGGTGTTAGGTTAAGTAATGTCCCTAGAAGACGATTTTTTTTCCTTCGTCGTTTTTCTTTTGGGCGATAAATTCAGTTTGCCCATATTTCATTAGGGTGAAAGAATGTTACTTCATTTGGGCCTGAATACCAGGAAGTTTGGCAATATATTTCAGGTAAAGTAAGATGGAGGCGGGAGGGTTGGCTCTGTTTGTCTGGTATTTGTGAAGAGTTTTATACTAAAGATAGTAGTACCTGGTGACTTGTGCTGGACCTCCTGTGTGAGATATACATAACAAATACTACTGGGGGGTGACCTGTGATTGATCTACCTGGTGACAGTGATGGTTGCTCGAACACACACACACACACACACACACACACACGTGGGTTGTGGTGTGTGTGTTTCATGGCGGGGAGGCCATAGGCATCTGTTGTTTACCACCACCCACCACTGGGGATAAATGTTTTGTATACTATCTATTGATGATACAAAAATATCGATAGATACGAGTAAACTTTAAACGTAATTGTTTGAGGTCCTTAAAGTAATTGTAGATTAACAGCCATTATTACATTATTTATTCTTTACACCAGAGATCACAAACAGGAGGGTGCGTTCAGCTAGGGGGTCGCACCTCTTACACCGTAGCACACCATGGCAGTGGCTTGTTGATTAACAGACTGTGTAGATGGAGGGACCACCGCGCTCCTTTCTGTCCCCTACAACTGCCTATGAAAGTTACCAGTCAAACCAACCTTCCACAGAAGCAAGAGTAAAAAGGGGAACATAGCTTCTTCATTTGGATTGCCGTTCACATTACCTCTGAATAAATTCAGTTATTAATGAGTTTACCATTGACCATTTACCATTAATAATTGTTTCTTTGACATTTTAAAGAACTAAACTTATATCCAGACAGGCACATTTATTCAATATCTGGTTCAATCGCCTTCTTTGACTATCATTGCTGGCAGCCTCTTCGGTATGGTTGTCACAAGGCCTCACACTATATAGCTTCGGCTTATGCTTGTGAAATTCCCACTGAGTTTGGCATGAGCCATGAGGTGGTGGGCAGTCCTCTCTTGTGCAATGTCCCATGTGTTGACCATTTGTGCCCAGACGTGTTCAATCACTTTCATGTCCGCTCCTTTGCTGGGTAATTCCAGGAGATGAAGGGTGCAGTCCCTCAAACCACCGTCAAACGATGCGGACAGTGTGGGTTGGACACCTGTCGTGAATAAACAGGATGAGCCCTGGTGGGAAAGGGATATCCCTCTGCCGAAAGCAAGGCAAGAAACATTCTCCAAGCAGGTTGATGTATTTGCCTACCTTTAAGTGCCTCTCAGGGTGTAACACGCGACTCGCCCAATGTAGCGACACCCAGCCCCAAACATTGCAAGTAACGTGACGGCAGAGACTCCTGGAAGATGTTGGAGTGGTCGTATCTGCAGGCGAAACATTGTAACCTTTAATATATTAGTAATTAAGGATGAAGCTGGTGAAAGTTTTAACCTTTAATATTTTGATAATAATTATAGATGAAGCTGGTGAAAGTTTTCTAAGTAAATGTGCAGATGATGCGTAAACCTTCAGCTTGTACCAAACCTCCAGTAAATGAGAATAGTCACCCACTACTTCACCTGTTAAAAAGAAGAAGAAAAAAAGACGGAAACAATTAATGAAGGCATATTACATTATGTCTCTTCCCTATCTCGTCCCCCAGTCAATTTCTGCTAACACGCTGGTTTTGACACCTAATCTTATCTCTTTACGGACTCCCCTGAGACCCTCGAGCAGTTGTAGCCAACCCCACCGTATGTGTTATCACCCTTCAGGGAACAATTATATACATCGACGTTTCACAGTGGATTACACACACACACACACACACACACACACACATATATATATATATATATATATATATATATATATATATATATATATATATATATATATATATATATATATATATATATATATATATATATATATATATATATATATATATCAACATGCTCGCTGAAAGTTACATTACACGCGACATACGCGATAGTAAGCGAGAATCACCCCTCGTGTCTTGTGATTTATACTCTTAATAATTTCCCAAACATTTGCTTTTCCAACAATGTATTCCCACAGTCATCA
>NW_024713706.1:15000-16673 GCF_018991925.1 Homarus americanus
GTCGAATGGTTTTCATGAATAATACTAATTGATAAAAATGTCCCGCAAAAATGATAAAAAAAAAATGCTCCAAAAATCCGAATAAAATATAAGAAAAAACCCAGCAATACACAAAAGCCGATAAAATAGCATAACAAAATAATACTCACTAGAGAATCG
Source organism: Homarus americanus (assembly GCF_018991925.1). Lineage (NCBI taxonomy): Eukaryota > Metazoa > Arthropoda > Malacostraca > Decapoda > Nephropidae > Homarus > Homarus americanus. The sequence goes on from NW_024713706.1 coordinate 15,160, forward strand.
GATATATATATATTTTTTATTTTTATTTTATAAATCTTAAAAATCTGATTTTTTATAGCGGAATATTTACTCAACGAACAAACGAGAGTTCTTGAAAATAAAATCCATATTTTGGAGATTTTAAAATTTTCTTGCCTTGCAATACCATGACTTGTATCGCAGGTGCTTAATCACTTTGGGCAGCTGAAACTCCTGTACACAACAACAAAACAAAAGCATCAACAACGGCAAAAAAATTTAAGAAGCAAATTACGATAGAACAGAAAAACGTAGGAAAAGAGAATAAAAACACAATAGGGGAAAAGTCGTAGTTTACTTAAGGTATTGCTCTAATGAGGAAACCACTAGAAACACACGAGGGAGAGAGAGAGAGAGAGAGAGAGAGAGAGAGAGAGAGAGAGAGAATTGTCTAATTTGGACCCTGAAACTAACTCAACTTAGGTGGGCCTACTCCATTTGGTAATTGAAAAGTAAGTTCGTTATACTTCACCTTCTGTATTTGTACAACATGTTCGTCAGGGGTCTTATTGACAAAGGTTTCTATAATGGATAATTCCCCATAAGTGAAGATGAATGAATGCACCTAATTGGTTAATTTATTCTAAAGCAACGAGAACAACATCCAGTGGGAAACTGCGTCAGTATCATACTAAGATTCTACCTTGATACCAGGCAAAGTAAATATAACAAAATACTGTATTTCCAGTTAAGTCCTTGTCTTAGATCTCATATGGGTTTATGCTGCTAAGAATATTTGATTTTGTTTCTTCATTCTGTTGAATAATTTGCCAATATGCACACAGAACAAATAAATTACGCCAGTCACGAACCATTCCAGAAAACTACATTTAATATTTAACTAAGCATCAACCAACAGTGAGAAGCTCAAGTGTTCTCAACCAGTCAGTAACGAGAAATTACCCAAAGGACTAAATTCCCAAGTAATGTAACTTAGTTAAGTCAGGGTGAGTTACGAGTCTGAGAAGTAATGCTGTAAACACAATACTATTTAAAACACCGATTGTTCTTATGAAGTTATTAGTGAAATGTACTGGATGGCTCATATGAGTTCCTTACGAGTTACATTGCAATATTAAAGGGATGAATACCCGATAAATAACTAAACAAATAAATTATCAAATGAATCAACAAAAGGGAGATGGTTGAATTATCCAAAGACGATTCCAGTAATGACATAGACGAGGGGAATGAAAATGAGGAGCTAGAAGGGTATTGCTCCGTAATTTATGAGGCCAAAATAATGTTTGCTCTCAGCCAACAAGAAGCTTTAGCAGTATTCAGCAAATTAGGAGGAATACAAGGTAATCACACAGAGGAGGGCATGATGGAGGCTCACTAGAGACTCTCAGAGGTATATAATTATACTGTTTGTTGATGCATCTATGTTACTTGTATAATTATAAAGTAGCGTCATGGAGTGCCAGGCCTTAGTGCTTAGATCAGAGGGATGTATATGAAATGAGGTTTCCACTTGGTATTAATTACAGCTGAAG
>NW_024713707.1:0-24098 GCF_018991925.1 Homarus americanus
TCGGTAATGCTTCCAGTTTCGGTTACGTATTGCTGCACCCCCCTGCTCGAAATGGCAGGAACACCATAATGGTGGGAACACACTGCCCTCTAAAAGGGCAGGAACACCCTGCTGCTTATAAGGTAGAACACTCCTCCTTATAAAGGCAGGAACACCCTTATAATGGCAGAACACCCCACCGTATAATGGTGAGAACACTCTGCCTTATAATGGCAGGAACACCCTGTAAATGGCAGGAAAACCCTTGCGTATATTGGCGGGAACACCCCTGCCTATAATTGAAGGAACACCTGCCTTATAATGGTAGGAACACCCACGTCTTATAATGGCAGGGAACACCCCTGCCTTATAAGGGCGGGAACACTCCTGCCTTTTAAAGGCAGCACTGTTCTTTATAATTGCAGGAACACCCCTGCCGTATAATGGTGAACACCCTGCCTTATAATGGCAGGAACACCCTTACTGTATAATGGCGGAACACCCCTGCCGTATAATGGCAGGAACCTGCTGCTTATAATTGAAGAACACCCTGCCTTATAATGGTAGGAACACCCATGTCTTATAATGGCAGGAACACCCCTGTATAAGGGCAAAACTGCTCCTGCCTTTTAAGGCATGAACACCATTGCCTTATAATTGCAGGAACACCCATGCCTATAAAGGCAGAACACCCCTATTATAATGGCAGGAACACCCCTGCCTTATAATGGTAGGACTCCTGCCCTCTAAAGGCAGGAACACCCTTATAATGGTAGGAACACCCCTGCCCTAGGAAGAACACCCCTGCCTTATAATGGTGGGAACACTCCCTACCTATAAAGCCAGGAACACCCCTGCCTTATAATGTTAGGAACACCCATGCCTTGTAATGGCAGGAACACCCCTGCCTTTATAATTAGGAACACCTTGCCCTCTAAAGGCAGGAACACCCCTGCTTATAATGGTGGAACACCCTGCCCTATAAGGCAGGAACACCCTGTATAATGGCGGGAACACCCTGCCATATAATGGTAAGAACACCCTGCTTTATAATGGCAGGAACACTTAAAATGGCAGGAACACCCTGCCGGAGCATGGCAGGAACACCTTATAATTGAAGGAACACCTGCCTTATAATGGTAGGAACACCCATGTCTTGTAATGGCAGGAACACACCTGCTGCCAAGGCAGGAACACCATTGCCTTATAATTGCGGAACACCCTGCCGTATAATGGTGAACACCCTGTATAATGGCAGGAACTGCTTAATAGTGCCTGAACACCCTGCAGTATAATGGCAGGAACACCCCTGCCTTATAATTGAAAGAACACCCCTGCCTTATAATGGTAGACACCCATGTCTTGTAATGGCAGGAACACTCCTCTTATAATGGCATGAACACCCCTGTATAATGGTAGGTCTAGCGTGTGCCAGATACCCAAAAAATGTTCTATATTACTGAGATATATACAAACACTTGTCTTTAAAAGTAGGTTCTATTCAATGCGAGGAGATAATACAGTAGGAAGCAGGAAGCCTGTGGGCACGCCACCAGGACTCCGTCTTAACTACTTCTATCTATGTATTACTAGCGCTGGCCTGTACAGATGCCAGCATTCACAAGCGAATACATAAAGTATAAATGTGATAATTTATACATAATATGGTGCACAATAAATAGAATATTACATAGAATTAATACATGTTCTGTAATCTTTACTATACATAATTAATAATAGTAATATAACAATATACAGCTGAAGGTACTACTTTGTGTCCATATATATCATACAGTAGGAACACCCTCTTTTATAATGGCAGGAACACTCCTGCTGTAAAATGGCAGGAACACCCCTGCCGTATAATGGCAGGAACACCCTGCTCTTATAATTGAAGGAACACCCCTGCCTTATAATGGTAGGAACACCCATGTCTTATAATGGCAGGAACACCCCTGCCTTTTAAAGCAGGAACACCATTGCCTTATAATTGCAGGAACACCCCTGCCGTATAATGGTAGGAACACCCTGTAATGGCAGGAACACCTCTGCTTTATAATGGCAGGAACACCCTGCTGTGTATAATGGCAGGAACACCTGCCTTAATTGAAGAACACCCTGCCTTATAATGGTGCGAACACCCATGTTCTTATAATCTGGGAACACCCCTGCCTTGCATAAGAGGAACACTCCTACTTTTTAAAGGCAGGAACACCGTGCCTATAATTGCAGGAACACACCTGCCCTATAAAGCAGGAACACCTGTCTTATAATGGCAGGAACATCCCTGCCGTATAAAGGCAGGAACACCTCTGCTTATAATGGTGGGAACACCTGCCTTATAATGGTGAGAACACCCCTGCCCTAAGGCAGGAACACCCCTGCTCTTATGGTAAAGGTACCCTGCCTATAAGGCAGGAACACCCCTGCCTTATAATGGTAGGAACACTTCCTGTTATAATGGCAGGAACATCCCTGCCATATAAAGGCAGGAACCCCCTGTCTTATAATGGCAGGAACACCTTATAATTGAACAGCCTGCCGTATAATGGTAGGAACACCCATGTCTTATGGCAGGAACTTTATATAAGGCAGGAACACTCCTGCCTTTTAGGCAGGAACACCACTGCCATTAAGTGAGGAACACCCTGCCCTATAAAGGCAGGAACCCCTGTCTATAATGGCAGGAACATCCCTGCCGTAAAAAGGCAGGAACATAATGGTAGTACCTGCTTGCCTTATAATGGTAGGAACACCCCTGTATAATGATGGAACACCCCTGTCTTATAATGGCAGGAACACACCTTATAATTGAAGGAACACCTGCCATATAAAGGCAGGAACACCCTGTCTTATAATGGCAGAACACCCTGCCTTATAATTGAAGGAACAGCCCTCCCGTATAATGGTAGGAACACCCATGTCTTATAATGGCAGGAACACCCTGCTTTATAAGGGCAGGAACCTCCTGCCTTTTAAAGGCAGGAACACCACTACATAATTGCAGAACACCCCTGCCCTATAAGGCAGGAACACCCTGTCTTATAATGGCAGAACATCTCCTGCCGTATAAAGGCAGGAACACCCTGCCTTATAATGGTATGCCCCTGCCTTATAATGGTAGGAACACCCTGCCTTATAATGGGAGGAACATCCTGCCCTATAAAGGCAGGACACCCCCTTATAATGGTAGGAACACCCCTGCCCTAAAGGCAGGAACACCCCTGCCTTATAATGGTAGGAACACCCATGCCCCTAAAGGCAGGAACACTCCTCTTTATAATGGTAGGAACCCCCTGCCTTATAATTGAAGTAACACCCCTGCCCTATAAAGGCAAACTTGTCTTATAATGGTAGGAACACCTCTGCCCTATAAAGGGGGAACACCCCTGCCTTATAATGGTAGGAACACCCTGTCTTATAATGGCAGGGACATCCCTGCCGTATAAAGGCAGGAAAATACTGTATAATGGTGGGATCACCCCTGTCTTATAATAGCAGGACACCCTGCCTTATAATTGAACACCTGCCCTATAAAGGCAGGAACACCTGTCTTATAATGGCAAGAACACCGCTGCCTTATAATTGAAGGAACACCCTGCCTTATAATGGTAGGAACACCCATGTCTTATAATGGCAGGAACACCCCTGCCTATAAGGGCAGGAACACTCCTGCCTTTTAAAGCAGAAACACCACTGCCTAATAATTGCAGGAACACCCTGCCCTATAAAGGCAGGAACACCCCTGTCTTATAATGGCAGTAACACCCTGCCTTATAATTGCAGGAACACCCTGCCCTATAAAGGCAGGAACACCCTGTGTTATAATGGCAGGAACATCCCTGCTATATAAAGGCAGGAACATCCCCTCTTATAATGGTAGGAACACCCTGCCTTATAATGGTAGGAACACCCTTCCCCTATAAAGGCAGGAACACCCCTGCCTTATAATGGTAGGAACACCCTGCCCTATAAAGGCAGGAATACCCCTTATAATGGTGGGAACACCCCTACCCTATAAAGGCAGGAACACCCTGCCTTATAATGGTAGGAACACCCTGCTTTGAAATGGCAGAACACCCCCTGCTTTATAATGGTAGGAACACCCTGCCCTCTAAGGCAGAACACCTTGCCTTATAAAGGGTGGGAACACCCTGCCTTATAAGGCAGGAACACCTGCCTTATATGGCAGGAACACCTGCCGTATAATGGTGGGAACACCCCCTGTATAATGGCAGGAACACTTAGCAAATGGCAGGAAAACCCTGCCGTATAATGGCGGAACCCTGCTTATAAGGGCAGGAACACTCCTGCTTCAAAGGCAGGAACACCATTGCCTTATAATGCAGGAACACCCTGCCGTATAATGGTAGGAACACCTGCCTTATAATGGCAGGAACACCCTGCCTTATAATGGCAGGAACACCCTGCTGTATAATGGCAGGCACTTCTTATAATTGAAGGAACACCCCTGCCTTATAATGGTAGGAACACCCATGTCTATAATGGCAGGAACACTCTCTTTATAAGGGCAGGCTCTCCTGCCTTTTAAAAGGCAGGAATCCTATGTATATAATTGCAGGGAAACCCTGCCCTATAAAGGCAGGAACACCCCTGTCTTATAATGGCAGGGAACACCCCTGCTTTATTATGGTGAACACCCTGCCTCCTAAAGGCAGGAAACCCTGTATAATGGTGAGAACACCCCTGCCCTATAAAGGAAGAACACCCCTGTGCCTTATAATGGTAGACACCCTACCCTATAAAGGCAGGAACACCCTGCCTTATAATGTTAGGAAACCCCTGCCTTGTAATGTGGGAACACCCCTCTGCCTTATAATGGTAGGAACACCCCTGCCCTCTAAGGCAGGAACACCCTGCCTTATAATGGTAGGCACTGCCTATAAAGGCAGGAACACTTGCTATAATGGCAGGAACACCGTATAATGGTAGGAACACCCTGTCTTATAATGGCAGGAACACCCCTGCCTTAAAATGGCAGGAACACCCTGCCGTATAATGGCGGAACACCCCTGCCTTATAATTGAAGAACACCCTGCCGTATAATGGTAGGAACACCCATGTCTTGTAATGGCAGGAACACCCTGCCTTTTAAAGGCAGGAACACCATGCCTTATAATTGCAGGAACACCCCTGCCGTATAATGGTGAGACACCCTGCCTTATAATGGCAGGAACACCCTGCCTTATAATGGCAGGAACACCCCTGCCGTACAGTAGCAGGCACCCTTATAATTGAACACCTGCCTTATAATGGTGAACACCCATGTCTTATAATCGCAGGAACACCCTGCCTATAAGGGCAGGAACACTCCTGCTTTAAAGGCAGAACACCATTGCCTTTTAAAGGCAGGAACACCATTGCTTATAATTGCGGGAACACCTGCCCTATAAGGCAGGAACACCCTGTCTTATAATGGCAGGAACATCCTGCAGTATAAAGGCAGGAGCACCTGCCTTATAATGGTTGGAACACCCTGCCTTATAATGCTAGGAACACCCTGCCCTATAAGGCAGGAACACCCCTGCCTTATAATGGTAGGAACACCCTGCCCTATAAAGGCAGGACTCCTACCTTATAATGGTAGGAACACCCCTGTCTTATAATGGCAGGAACATCCCCGTATAAAGAGCAGAACACCCTACTTATAATGGTAGGAACACCCTGCCTTATAATGATAGGAACCCTTATAATGGCAGGAACACCCCTACCTTATAATTGAAGGAACACCCTGCCATATAAAGGCAGGAACACCCCTGTCTTATAATGGCAGGAACACCCCTGCCTTATAATTGAGAACAGCCCTGCCGTATAATGGTAGGAACACCCTTCTTATAATGGCAGGAACACCCCTGCCTTATAAGGGCAGGAACACTCCTGCCTTTTAAAGGCAGAACACCACTTGCCTTATAATTGCAGGAACACCCTGCCCTATAAAGGCAGGAACACCCTGTCTTATAATGGCAGGAACACCCTGCCTTATAATTGAAGGAACACCCTGCCCTATAAAGGCAGGAACACCCCTGTCTTATAATGGCAGGAACATCCCTGCCGTATAAAGGGCAGGAACACCCCTACCTTATAATGGTGGTAACACCCCTGCCTATAAAGGCAGGAACACCCCTTGCCAATGGTAGGAACACCCCTGCCCTATAAAGGCAGGAACACCCCTGCCTTAATGGTGGGAACACCCTGCCCTATAAGGCAGGGCACTGCCTTTTAATGGTAGGAACACCCCTGCCTTATAATGGCAGGAACACCTGCCTTATAATGGTAGGAACACCCTGCCCTATAAGGCAGGAACACCCCTGCCTTATAATGGTAGGAACACCCTGCCCTATAAGGCAGAACACCACTGTATAATGGCAGGATAACCCTGCCATATAATGGTAGGAACACCCTGCCTTATAATGGCAGGGAACACCCTATATAATGGCAGGAACACCCCTGCCGATATATGGCGGGAACACCCCTGCCGTATAATGGTAGGGAACCTGACTTATGGCAGAACACCACTGCATTGCAGGTACACCCCTGCCGTATAATGGTAGGAACACCCTGCCTTATAATTGCAGGGAACACCCCTGCCTTATAATGGCAGCAACACCCCTGCCGTATAATGGTAGGAACACTGTATATAATTGCAGGAATACCCCTGCTTTATAATTGAAGGGAACAGCCTGCCGTATAATGGTAGGAACACCATGTCAAAGGCAGGAACACCCCTGCCTTATAATGGGTAGGAACACCCTGCTAAAGGCAGGAATACCCCTACCTTATAATGGTAGGAACACCCCTGCCTATAAGGCAGGAACACCCCTGCCTTATAATGGTAGGACACACCTGCCTGAAATGGCAGGAACACCCCTGCCTTATAATGGTAGGAACCCCTGCCCTCTAAAGGCAGGAACACCCCCTGCCTTATAAAGTGAGGAACACCCCCCTGCTTTATAAAGGCAGGAACACCCCTGCCTTATAATGGCAGAACACCCCGCCGTATAATGGGTAAGACACCCTGCTGTATAATGGCAGGAACACTCCCTATAAATGGCAGAAAACCCTGCCGTATAATGGCGGGAACACCCCTGTATAATTGAAGGAACACCTGCCTTATAATGGTGAACACCCATGTCTTATAATGGCAGGAACACCCTGCCTTATAAGGCAGGAACACTCCTGCCTCTTAAAAGCCTGGGAACACCATTGCTTTATAATTGCAGGAACACCCAGTATAAGTGAACACCTGCCTTATAATGGCAGGAACACCCCTGCTTATAATGGCAGAGACTTCCCTGCCGTATATAATGGCAGAACACCCTGCCTTATAATTGAAGGAACACCCCTGCCTTATAATGGTAGGAACACCCATGTCTTATAATGGGAGAACACCCCTGTATATAAAGAACACTCCTGCCTTTTAAGGCAGGAACACCATTGCCTTATAATTGCAGGAACACCCTGCCCTAAGGCAAGGAACACCCCTGTCTTATAATGGCAGGAACACCTGCCTTAATATAATGGTAGGAACACCCTGTCTCTAAAGGCAGGAACACCCCTGCCTATAATGGTAGGACACCCCTGCCCTATAAGGAAGAACACTGCTGTAATGAGAATTTCCCTCCTAAAGGCAGGAACACCCCTGCTTATAATGTTGGAACACCCATGCCTTGTAATGGCAGGAACACCCCTGCCTTATAATGGTAGGAACACCCTGCCCTCTAAAGGCAGGAACACCCCTGCCTTATAATGGTAGGAACACCCCTGCCCTATAAAGGCAGAACACCCCTGTATATAATGGCAGGAACACCCCCTGTATAATGGTAGGAACACTGCTTTATAATGGCAGGGACACCCTCGCAAAATGGCAGAACACCCCTGCGTATAATGGCAGGAGCCCTGCCTTATAATTGAAGGAACACCCCTGCCTTATAATGGTGAACACCCATGTCTTGTAATGGCAGGAACACCCTGCCTTTTAATGGCAGGAACACCATTGCGCTATAATTGCAGGAACACCCCTGCCGTATAATGGTAGGAACACCCTGTTATAATGGCAGGAACACCCTCTGTATAATGGCAGGAACACCCTGCCGTATAATGGCAGGAACACCCCTTGCTTATAATTGAAGGAACACCCTGCCTTATAATGGTAGGAACACCCATGTCTTATAATCGCAGGAACACCCTGCCTTATAAGGGCAGGAACACTCCTGCCTTTTAAAGGCAGGAACACCCTGCCTTATAATTGCAGGAACACCTGCCCTATAAAGGCAGAACACCCCCTGTTATAATGGCAGGAACACCCCTGCCTTATAATGGTAGGAACACCCCCTGTCCTCTAAAGGCAGGAACACCCTGTTATAATGGTGGAACACCCTGCCCTATAAAGGAAGAACACCCTGCCTTATAATGGTAGGAACACCTACCCTATAAAGGCAGGAACACCCTGTTATAATGTTAGGAACACCATGCCTTGTAATGGCAGGAACACCCCTGCTTTATAATGGTAGGAACACCCCTGCCCTCTAAGGCAGTACCCCTACCTTATAATGGTAGGAACCCCTGCCCTATAAAGGCAGGAACACCCTGCCTTATAATGGCAGGAACACTCCTTATAATGGTGGGAACACCCTGCTTTATAATGGCAGGAACACCCCTTAAAAATGGCAGGAACACCCTGTAGTATAATGTGGGAACACCCCTGCCTTATAATTGAAGGAACACCCCTGCCGTATAATGGTGGGAACACCCCATGTCTTGTAATGGAGGAACACCCCTGCCTTTTAAGGCAGAACACCATTTCTGCTAATTGCAGGAACACCCCTGCCGTATAATGGCAGGAACACCTGCTGCTTATAATGGTGGGAACCTGCCTTATAATGGCAGGAACACCCCTATATTGGCAGGGTGCCTTTATAATTGAAGGAACACCCCTGCCTTATATTGGTAGGAACATGTCTTATAATCGCAGGAACACCCCTGCCTTATAAGGCAGGAACACTCCTGCCTTTTAAAGGGCAGGAACACCACTCCTTTAAAGGCAGGAACACCATCCGCCTTATAATTGCAGGAAACCCTGCCCTAAAAGGCAGGAACACTCCTGTCTTATAATGGCAGGGAACATCCCTGCAGTATAAAGGCAGGAGCACCTGCCTTATAATGGTTGGAACACCCTGTATAATGCTAGGAACACTCTCTGCCTATAAAGCAGGGACACCCCTGCCTTATAATGGTAGGAACACCCTGCCTATAAAGGCAGGAACACCCCTGCTGTATAATGGTAGGAACACCTGTCTTATAATGGCAGGAACATCCCTGCCGTATAAAGGCAGGAACACCCTGCTTTATAATGGTAGGAACACCCCTGCCTTATAATGGTAGGAACACCCCTGTCTTATAATGGCAGGGAAACACCCCTGCTGCGTATAATGGTAGGAACACCCTGCTTTATAATTGCAGGGAATACCCTGCCTTATAATTGAAGGAACAGCCCCTGCCGTATAATGGTAGGAACACTTGCCCCCTATAAAGGCAGGAACACCCTGCTTATAATGGTAAGAACACCCTGCCCTATAAAGGCAGGAATACCCCTGTATAATGGTGGGAACACTCCTACCTTATAAAGGCAGGAACCCTGTCTTATAATGGTAGGAACACACCTGTGTGAAATGGCAGGAACACCCCTGCCTTATAATGGTGGGAACACCCTGCCCTCTAAAGGCAGGAACACCCCTGCCTTATAAAGGCAGGAACATCTTGTATAAAAGCAGGAACACCCTGCCTTATAATGGCAAGAACACTTTCCGTATAATGGTAGGAACACCCTGCTTATAATGTGGGAACACCCTAAAAATGGCAGGAAAACCCTGCCGTATAATGGCAGGAACACCCTGCCTTATAATGGAAGGAACACCCTGCCTTATAATGGTAGACACCCACGTCTTATAATGGGGAACACCCCTGTGGACTCCTGCCTTTAAAGGCAGGAACACCATGCTTATAATTGCAGGAACACCCTGCTGTATAATGGTAGAACACCCTGCTGTAATGGCAGGAACACTTGCTTTATAATGGTAGGAACACCCTGTCTCTAAAGGCAGGAACACCCTGCCTTATAATGGTGAAACTTACTATAAAGGAAGGAACACCCTGCCTTATAATGGTGAACACTTCCCACCTATAAAGGCAGAACACCCTGCCTTATAATGTTAGGAACACCCATGTCTTGTAATGGCAGGAACACCTGCTTGTATAATGAATAACCCCTGCCCTCTAAGGCAGGAACACCCCTGCCTATATAATGGTAGAACACCCCGCCCTATAAAGGCAGGAACCCCTGTATAATGGGAGAACACCTGCCGTATAATGGTAGGGATACCCTGCTTTATAATGGCAGGAACACCTGCTTAAAATGGCAGGAACCCCCTGTAATATTGGCAGGAACACCCTGTTATAATTGAACACCCCTGCCTTATAATGGTGAACACCCATGTCTTGTAATGGCAGAACACTCCTGCAGCACAAGGCGGGAACCTCCTTACATAATTGCAAAATTTCGTATAATGGTGGAACACCCTGCCTTATAATGGCAGGAACACCCTGCCTTATAATGGCAGGAACACCCCTGCCGTATGGCAGGAACACCCCTTATAATTGAAGGAACACCCTGCCTTATAATGGTAGGAACACCCATGTCTTATAATCGCAGGAACACCCCTGCCTTATAAAGGGCAGGAACACTCCTGCCTTTTAAAGGCAAGAACACCATTGCCTTTTAAGGCAGAACACCATGCTATATGTGCAGGAACACCCTGCCCTATAAAGGCAGGAACACCCCCGTCTTATAATGGCAGGAACATCCTTGCAGTATAAAGGCAGGAGCACCCTGCCTTATAATGGTAGGAACACCCCTGCCTTATAATGCTAGAACACCCTGCCCTATAAAGGCAGGAACACCCCTGCCTTATAATGGTAGGACTCCCTGCCCTATAAAGGCAGGAACACCCCTGCTTTATAATGGTAGGAACACCCCTGTCTTATAATGGCAGAACATCCCCTGCCGTATAAAGGCAGGAACACCTTATAATGGTAGGAACACCCTGCCTTATAATAGAACACCCCTGTCTTATAATGGCAGGAACACCCCTACTGTAAAATTGAAGGAACACCCCTGCCATATAAAGGCAGGAACACCCTGTCTTATAATGGCAGGAACACCCTGCCTTATAATTGAAGGAACAGCCCTGCCGTATAATGGTAGGAACAACCCATGTCTTATAATGGCAGAACACCCCTGCCTTATCAGGGCAGGACTACTCCCTGCCTTTTAAAGCAGAACACCACTGCCTTATAATTGCAGAACACTCTGCCCTATAAAGGCAGAACACTGTCTTATAATGGCAGGAACACCCCTGCCTTATAATTGAAGAACACCCCTGCCCTATAAAGGCAGGAACACCCCTATTTTATAATGGCAGGAACATCCTGCCGTATAAAGGCAGGAACACCCCTGCCTTATAATGGTAGGAACACCCTGCCCTATAAAGCGAGAACACCCCTGCCTTATAATGGTAGGGAACACCCTGCCCTGTAAAGGCAGGAACACCCCTGCCTTATGGGTAGGAACACCCCTGCCTATAAAGCAGGAACACCTGCCTTTTAATGGTGGGAACACCTGCCTTATAATGGCAGGAACACCCTGCCTTATAATGGTGAGAACACCCTGCCCTATAAAGGCAGGAACACCCTGCCTTATAATGGTGAACACCCTTCCTATAAAGGCAGGAACACCCCTGCCTTATAATGGCAGGATAACCTGCATATAATGGTAGGAACACCCTGCCTTATAATGGCAGGAACACTTTATAATGGCAGGAACACCCTACCTGTATAATGGCGAACACCTGCCTATAATGGCGAACACCTGACTTATAATGGCAGGAACACCACTGCCTTATAATTGCAGGAACACCTGCTGCATTATAATGGTAGGAACACCTGCCTTATAATGGGAGAACACCCTGCCCTATAAAGGCAGGAACACCCCTGCCTTATAATGGTAGGGTACCCCTGCCTTATAAAGGCAGGAACACCCTGCCTATAAAGGCAGGAACACCCTGTCTTATAATGGCAGGAACACCCCTGACTTATAATTGAAGGAACACCCTGCCCTATAAAGGCAGGAACACCCCTGATCTTATAATGGCAGGAACACCCCTGCCTTATAATTGAAGGAACACCCTTGCCCTATAAAGGCAGGAACACCCCTGTCTTATAATGGCAGGAACACCCTGCCTTATAATTGAAGGAACACCCTGCCTATAAAGGCAGGAACACCCCTGTCTTATAATGGCAGGAATATCCCTGCCGTATGAGCAGGAATACCCCTGCCTTATAATGGTAGGAACACCCTGCCTTATAATGGGAGAACACCCTGCCCTATAAAGGCAGGAAACCCCTGCCTTATATTGGTGGAACACCCTGCCCTATAAAGGCAGGAACACCCCTGCTATAATGGTAGGAACACCCCTGCCCTATAAAGGCAGGAACACTGCCTTATAATGGTAGGAACACCCTGCCCTATAATTGAAGGAACACCCCTGCCTTATAATTGGGAACACCCATGTCTTATAATGGCAGGAACACCCTGCCTTATAAGGAGAACACTCACCTTTTAAGGCAGGAACACCACTGCCTTATAATTGCAGAGACACCCCTGCCCTATAAGAGCAGGAACACCTGTCTTATAATGGCAGGAACACCCTTGCTTATAATTGAAGAACACCCTGCCTTATAATGGTAAAAACACCATGTCTTATAATGGCAGGAGACCCCCTGCCCCTCACGCTACTCCACACTCACTCTACCTCACGCCTCTCTACCTCCCGCCTCTCACTCTACCTCATGCCCCTCCACTCTACCTCATGTCCCTCCTCTGCCTCCACGTCCCTCACTCTACCTCCCCACGCTCCTCACTCTACCTCACGCCCCCTCACTCTACCTCACGCCTCTCACCTACCTCACGCCTCTCACCCTTCCTCTGCCCTCTCCTCTATCTCACGCCTCTCCTCTACCTCCACGACTCTCCACTCTACCTCCGCCCCTCACTCCTCGTCGTCCTCACTCTACCTCACGCCCCTCCTCTACCTCACGCTCCTCACTCTAACCCATGTCCTCCCACTCTACCTCACGCCTCTCCACTCTACCTCACAGCTCACTCTACCTCCCGCCCCTCCTCTACCTCCACGCCCCTCCACTCCTCGTCACGCCCCTCCTCTACCTCCCGCCCCTCACTCTACCTCCGCCCCTTACTCTACCTCCCACCCTCACTCTACCTCACGCCCCTCCTCTACCTCATGTCCCTCACTCTACCTCACGCCCCTCACTCCTAACTCCCCTCTCCCTCCAACCTCACGCCTCTCCTCTACCTCATGCCCCTCACTCTACCTCCCACGTCCATCCTCCTACTTCACCTCCCTCCAACCTCACCTCTCACTCTACCTCACGCCTCTCCTCTTACCTCACGCCTCTCACTCTTCCTCATGCCGCTCACTCTACGTCCGTCCCTCACTCTACCTCACGCCCCTCACTCTGTCTCCACGCTCCTCACTCTACCCCACGCCCCTCCTCTACCTCACGCCTCCCACCTACCTCCCGCCTCTCACCATACCTCCACGCCCCTCACTCTACCTCAGGCCTCTCACTCTACCTCCACCTCTCTACCTCCGCCTCTCCTCTACCTCCTTACCCCTCCTCTTCTGCCCCCTCCTCTCCCTCACCCCCACGCCCTCCTCTACCTCCACGCCCCTCACTCTACCTCACGCCTCTCCACCGCCACCTCACGCCCCTCCTCCTACCTCCACGCCTCTCACCCTACCACCCCTCACTCTACCTCACCTCCTCCCCTCACGTCCCTCCTCTACCTCACGCCTCTCACTCTACTTCATGCCCCTCACTCTACCTCCCATCCCTCCTCTACCTCCTCCCCTCCTCCCTAACACCCTCCTCTACCCCGCCTCTCCTCTACCCCACCCCTCCCATTCTACGCCTCTCCCACTGTACCTCATGCCCCTCCTCTACATGTATGTTCCTCCTCTACTCCACCCTCCTCTGCCCCTCCCTCACTCTACCTCCCGCCTCTCCCTCTACCTCACGCCTCTCCCATTCTACCTCCCCGCCTCTCCATCTCCCTCGCCCTACTCTACCTCCGCCTCCTCTACCACCCTCACTACCTCACTTCCACACCTCCCACGCCTCTCACACTACCTCACCCCTCCCTCTACCTCACGCCCTCACTCTACCCCGCCTCTCATTCTACCTCCGCCTCTCCTCTACCTCCTGCCCTTACTCTACCTCCCATCCCTCCTCTACCTCCCTGCCCTCACTCTACCCGCCCTCACTCTACCCACGCCACCTCCTCTACCTCACGTCTCTCTACTCACGCCTCTCCCTCTACCTGCCCATCCTCTTCCTCACGCCCTCACCCTCCTCTACCTCCCACCCCTCTCTCTACCTCACACCTCACTCTACCTCCCGTCCTCACTCTACCTCCGCCCTCACTACCTCCCACCTCTCCTCTACCTCATGCCTCTCACTCTACCTCATACCTCTCTACCTCCACCCTCTCTACCTCACCGCCTCTCCTCTCTCCCGCCCTCTCTCCCCCACCCTCCCTCTACCCCTACTCTTCCCTCCCACCTACCTCCCCACGCTCTCCACTCTACCTCCACCTCTCACCTACCTCCCGCCCTCACTCTCCTCACCCTCACTCTACCCTCACTCCTCTCCCTTCTCCCACACCCTCTCCTCTACCTCCCACCTCTCCTCCCTCCCTCCTCATTTCCCTCAGCCTCCACACTTCACCCTCCTCTTACCTCACGCCCCTCACTCTACCTCATGTCCCTGACTCTGCCTCATGCCCTCTCCTTCCTCCACCTCTCACTCAACCTCACGCCTCTCACTCTACCTCCCGCCCCTCCACTCTACCTCAGCCTCTCACTCTGCCCACCTCCTCTACCCCTTACCTCTCTACCTCACGCCTCTCCTCTACTCACTTGCCCCTTACTCTACCTACGCCCCTCCTCTACCTCACCTCCCACTCTCCACCCGCCCTCACTCTACCCACGCCTCCCTCTACCTCATCTCTCTACCTCCACTCTCCCTCTACCTTTGCCCATCCCCTCGTCCTCCACCCTCCTCTACCTCAGCCCTCCTCTACCTGCCTCACTCTACCTCCCGTCATCACTCTACCTCCGCCTCTCCCTCTACCTCCCGCCTCTCATTCTCCTTCCTCACCTCTCCCTCTACCTCGCCTCTCACTCTACCCCTTGCCTCACTCTGCCTCACGTCCTCTCTGCCCTCCCTCTGCCTCTCACTTGCCCTCTGCCTCAAGCCTCTCTCTCCGCTCTGCCTCCGCATTTCATCTAAGTCCTCATCTGCCCTCTCTCCATCCTCCCTCACCTCACTCTGCCTCACGCCTCTCTTCTGCCTCCCTCACTCTACCTCCGCCTCACCTACCTCCTTCTGCACTCGTCCTCCACTCCTCCCGCCTCTCCACTCAACCTCCACGCTCTCGCTTACCTCATGCCTCACTCTACCTCCCGTCCTCTCACTCTACTTCACGCCTTCTCTCCTCAACCTCTTCTCTCTACCTCATGCCTCACTCTACCTCACGTCTCCTCTACCTCACCTCCCTCCCTCATCTTATAGTCCGTCCCCACTCTGCCTCCACGCTTCTCTCACTCTGCCTTTCACGCCTCCTCCTTCCTCATCACTCTATGTCCACGTCCCTCACTCTACCTCACGCCCTCACTTCTACCTCACGCCTCTTATCTCCTCCGCTCCTCCTCTGCCTCCGCCCTCCACTCCTGTCACCTCTCTGCCTACCTCCACGCTGCTCCTCTCTTATCATTGGCACTCATCACCTCCACTTCCTCCGCCCATTCATCTCACGCCTCTCTGCCTCCTCTGCCTCATGTCCTCCCTCTTGCCTCACTCTGCCTCTCCTCGCCTCTTATCCATTCTCTGCCATGCCTCCACGTCCTCACTTACCTCACGCCTCTCACCCTACCTCACGTCCCTCCTCTGCCTCACGCCTCTCACATCCTCTCCCTCACGCCCCTCCTCTACCTCGTCTCACCTCACTCTGCCTCCACACTCTCACGCCTCTCTTGTTCTCTCTGCTCTCCCTCTCCCTCATCGTGCATCATTCTACCTCACGCCTCTCACTAACTCACGCCTCTCCACTCTACCTCACGCCTCTCACTCTACCTCACGCCTCTCTCCTCACTCCTCACGCCCCTCACTCTACCTCTCACTCT
Organism: Homarus americanus; assembly: GCF_018991925.1. Lineage (NCBI taxonomy): Eukaryota > Metazoa > Arthropoda > Malacostraca > Decapoda > Nephropidae > Homarus > Homarus americanus. The sequence continues at coordinate 16,320 of NW_024713707.1, forward strand.
ACCTCACACTTCCTCTCCTTTCTCCTCTCCTCCCTCATCGTCACTGTCCTCCATTCTGCTTCACTGCCTCTCTCCTCACCTCCGTCCTCCTCTGCCTCCTTACTCCCCTCTCTGCTCTGCCTCACAGCTCTCACTCTACTTCCACGCCCCTCACTCACACCTCACGCCTCTCAATCTCACCTCTCCACTCTACCTCCCTCACTCACCTCACCTCTGCACTCTTCTCATGCCTCTCACCTCTGCCTCACTCTCCTCCTCTCTCATGCCTCTCACTCTGTCTCATACTCACATCACCCCTCTCCCATCTCTGCCTCCGCCTCTCCTCTACCTCACGCCTCTCCTACCTCCGCCTCTCCTCCCGTCTCCTCCACCTCTGCCTCCGCCCTCTCCTCCTGCCTCCGCCTCACTCTACCTCACGCCTCTCCTACCTCCGCCTCCTCCTCTACCTCCGCCCTCCTCACCTCCTTCTCTACCTCTAGCCCTTGCTCTCCTCTGCCTCGTGTCCTCACTCTGCCTCCGCCCTCTCCTCTGCTCCCTCTCCTCTACCTCACGCCTCTCCTCTACCTCCGCCTCTCTCTCCTCACCTCCTCACGTCTCTCCCTCCTCTCACTCCTCTGCCTCACCTCAGCCTCTTTCTCATGTCCTCCTCAGATCCTCACTCCTCCGCTCCTCACTCTCTGCCTCTCCTCTACCTCACGCCTCCACTCTACCTCCGCCTCTCCTCTACCTCACGCCTCCTCACCTCACTCCTCTCACCTACTCTCATCTCCTCCTCTGCCTCACTCTCCATCTGCCTCTCCTCTGCCATCTTCCTCTGCCTCCGTCCTCACCTGCCACACCTCTCCACTCTGCCTCACGCCTCTCACTCACCTCCTCTCCTCACCTCCTTGTCTCTCTCCTTCCTCCCTTTCTCACTTACCCCTCCTCTGACCTCTCATACCTCTCTCTCTGCCTCTCTTGCCCTCTGCCTCCCTCACTCACTCATCTCACTCTACCTCCAGCCTCTCTACCTCCACTCTCCTCTACCTCCACCCCTCACTCTCACCTCATCCTCGTACATCGCCCGTCTGCATAAAGCCTCCGTCCTCACTCTGCCTTAGCCCTCACTCTGCCTCCGTCCTCACCCTGCCTCACACGCCTCTCCTCTGCCTCACGCCTCTCTCCCTCCTGCCTCTCACCTCCCGCCTCTCACCTCCTTCACCTCCTCGGCCTTGCTCTGCCCTCCTCTGTTTCGTGTCCTCATCTGTCCACCTCATCTGAGCCTTCCACTCTTGCCCTCATCACTCTGCTCAAGCCCTCCTCCAGCCTCCACGCCTCTCCTCTACCTCAGGCCTCTCCTCTACCTCCTTCTCTCACCTCCTCCGCCTCGCCTCTGCCTCATCTGCCTCGTATCTCACGGCTCTCCTCTTATCTCGCCTCCGCCCTCTCTTCTGCCTCTTCTCTCTCCTCATGCCTTCAGCCCTCCTCTGCCTCGTGTCACTCATCCTCCCTGTCCTCTACCTCCTGCCCTCCTCCTCCGTCCTCACTCTGCCTCAGTCCCTCCTCCTTCTCACGCCTCTCCTCTACCTCACGCTCTCTCTCACTCTACCTCTCCTCCTCTCCCCTCCCCTACCTCCCTTCCCTCTGCCTCTGCCCTTTCTCTGCCTCTCTCCTCATCTGCTCACTCCCTCTCTGCTCAGCCTTCCTCTACCTCACGCCTCTCACTCTGCACCTCATGCCCCTCACTCTACCTCACATCCACTCTGCTTCAAGCCCTCACTCAACCTCCACGCCTCTCCTCTACCTCATTGCCCTCCTCTCCGTCCCATCCTCTACTTCGCCTCACTCTGCCTCCGCCTCTCCTCTACCTCAGGCCTCTCCTCTACCTCACGCCCCCTCCTCTACCTCCTCCCCTCCCCACTCCTACCTCAGCTCACTCTACCTCCCACGCCTCCTCTGCCTCCGCCTCTCACCCCTACCTCACGCCTCTCCTACCTCCCCGCCCTCCTCCCCTCACCCCCTCCTTACTCTCCGCCTCTCCTCTACCTCCGCCCCTCACTCTCCTCACCTCCCTCCCTCTGCCTCCGCCCCCTCCTCTACCTCCGTCCTCCTCTACCTCACGCCTCTCCTGTCCTCCGCCTCTCCTCCTCATGCCTCTCATCTCTCGCCTCTCCTCTTCCTCGCCCTCAATCTGCCTCCGCCCTCCTCTACCCCGCCCCTCACTCCTACCTCATGCCTCTCATCTACCTCCACGCCACTCACTCTACCTCCGCCCCTCCTCCTACCTCACACCTCTCATTCTACCTCCCGTCCCCTCACTCCCCTCATGCCTCTCACTTACCTCACGCCTCTCACTCTACCTCCGCCTCTCCCTCTACCTCCCAGCCTCTCATTCTCCCACGCCTCCTCTACCTCACGCCCCTCCTCTGCCCCCGCCCTCACCTTACCTCATGCCTCCACTCTACCTCATGTCCCTCACTCTACCTCATGCGCCTCACTCTACCTCCACGCCTCTCCTCTACCTCCACCTCTTCCCACTCTACCTCCACGCCTCTCACTCTACCTCACGCCCCTCCTTTACCTCCTTTTCACTCTACCTCCGCCCTTCACTCTACCTCATGCCCTCACTCTGCCTCCGCCTCTCCTCTGCCTCCCGCCCCTCACTCTACCTCACGCCCCTCCTCTGCCTCCACGCCTCTGCTCTACCTCCACCCCTCCTCTACCTCATGCCCCTCCTTCCGCCCTTGCACTCTATCACGCCCCTCCTCTACCTCCGCCTCTCCTCTACCTCCTTCTCACTCTACCTCACGCTTCTCACTCTACGTCCCTCTCACCTGCCCCTCCACGCCCCTTACTCTCCCCTCACGCCCTTCCTCTACCTCACCTCTCCCTCTCCTCACGCCTCTCCTCTACCTCCCCGCCCCTCCTCTACGTCACGTCCCTCACTCTACCTCTCCTACCTCCCTCCTCTCCTCCCACCTCACCCCTCCCCACTCTCCCTCACGCCCTCACTCTCTCCACGCCCCTCACCCTACCTCACGCCTCTCCCCTCTACCTCACGCCTCACTCTACCTCACGCCCCTCCTCTACATCACGCCTTCACTACCACACCGCCCCCTCCCCACCCTCCCGCCTCTCCTCCTACCTCCCTTTCTCCTCTACCTCCACGCCTCTCACTCTACCTCCACGCCCCTCACCCTACGTCACCCCCTCCTCTACCTCCGCCCACTACCTGTTCTTGTCCGCCCGCATACCTTCCATTCCTTAGTTCACTTTCTCTATCTCTCTCTTTCACGTTTTCTGTTTTTTCTTCACTTAGTGGTTGGCCTCGCTTTCTCAACTCTCTCTCTCTCTCTCTCTCTCTCTCTCTCTCTCTCTCTCTCTCTCTCTTTCTCTCTCTCTCTCTCTCCAGTACTAATTTACATTCTTCTTAGTGAGGACAAAGGAACACCCAACTAACCTACACCTAACAAGCTTTACCCAGTTAACCTAACCTATAGTAAGTAACCTAACCTAACCTAAAGTAAATAACCTAACATAAGTAGCAAACCTAGCCCCTTAGCCTCCTAGAGTAACTTAACCTAGTTACATAAACTAACCTAATCTGGAGTAACCTACCTTACATACCTGCCTAACCTAACCTAACGTAACCTCTTCCAACAAACCTAACCTAACTTATACTATTAGACTCTGTTAGTTAATTTCCCGTTACAGGAAGTCAGCTGTTATTTAGCTGAATTCAAACCAACCTAACCTAACCTAACCCACTGGAGGTTTGATTTACCCAGTATATGTACAGTTAAATTCCCAGTTCATGATTTGAGACGTCACACACACACATACACTGATCACCGTATCTAACAGTCTTTAAGTCCAACAGTCAGCGAATCTAACAACAGTCAGTGAATCTAACAGTCATTATGTCAAGCAATCAGCGTATCTAACAGACTTTAAGTCCAACAGTCAATGAATCTAACAGTCATTAAATCAGCGAATCTAACAGTCATTATTCCCAACAGTCACCGTATCTAACAGTCTTCATGTCCAACAGTCAGTGTATCTAATAGCAATTATGGCAACAGTCAGCATATCTAACTGTGTCATTATGTCCAACAGTCAGCATATCTAACAGTCATCATGTCAAACAGTCAGTGTATCTAACAGTCAATATGTCCAACAGTCAGTGTATCTAACAGTCATTATGCCCAATAGTCAGTGTATCTAACAGTCAATATGCCCAGCATTCGGTGTATCTAACGGTCATTATGTCCAACAGTCAGTGTATCTAACAGGCCTTATGTCAGCAGTCACCGTATCCTAACAGCCATTATGTCAACAGTCACTGTATCTAATAGCCGTGATATCCAACAGTCAGTGTATCGTAGCCATTATCCCATGATCAGTGTATCTAACAGCCATTATGTCAACAGTCAGCGTATCCTCATTCATTATGTCAATCAGTAAGCCTATATAACAATCATTATGTCCAACAGTCAGTGTATCTATCTAACAGCCATTATGTCCAAGGGTCGGCGTAACTAACAGCCATTATGTCCAACAGTCAGTGTATCTAATAGCCATTATGTCTAACAGTAAGCCTATAACAATCATTATGTCCAGCAGTCCGGTGTCTAACCGTATGTCCAAAGGTCGGCGTAACTAACAGCCATTATGTCCAACAGTCAGTGTATCTAACAGCCGTTATCAGCAGTCGGCGTATTTAAAGCCATTATGTCAGCAGTCAGGTATCTAACAGTGTCATTATGTCAACGGTCAGCGTATCGGTGTCAGTCGGTTGGTCTTTTTGTCTTCTGACTGTCCTTGTGTTTGCTTAGTTTGGTTTATCATTAAACCAAGGCAAGTTTAAGAGAAAATTATTTATTCATATAATGTAATTTTACTTGAGTGTTTATGTAAATCAGTGTTTTTTACGCAGATCAAAACATTTACGATTTATAACTTCCGTAGTTATCTTATCGAATTAGAATGAATTAAAATTATAGTCGAGCATTTGTAACGTCGACTTCTCTCCACCAATCACAACTCATGAGATAGTAGGCTGGTGTTTTTGGATTGATTATATCTTACTAAATAACGCTACCAACGTTACAGTGACAGGTTAAGTACAGAAATTCAACATGACAGCGCATAAACGCTACCCAGGATCACATATTATTATGCTTCATCATCTTTTAATAATAGCACACCGTCCATGTTTTTTCCAGGCTTCATGTTTTCCTCCCCCCTCCGTCCACAAGACAGTCTCCATCACCGTGTCCACCTACCACCTCCTTTAATCTTCCTCAATATACACCATAAACATCTCTATTTTACCCTCAATTAACACCACAAAAATTGATCCTCCATCTTTTTTGTGTGTGGTGTGTTCGCCTCTCCTTTCATAAGGGCGGCGACGTGTGTAGTTTTCAACACGACCCAACTTTTACTTTTTACCCTGCGTGTTTGGCCATGCTTGCCGTCATTAATCTATTTGATAACCTTCCACTTTAACCGACGACCATTGGAAAATAGGTGGCGCGTGTGCTTTTTACCACCAAAGCGGGTTTTGAGGGAGGTGCTGGGGGGTGAGTGTATGGGTGGGGAGAGGATGGTAGCGGCGCGCGGGGTATTATTGAGAGCCGCCATCACCTACCCTGTGTATTTATATTTTTTCTTTGGAATTAAACCCTCCGTGAGACATCTAAAAGTTAGCTATCATTGCAGAACATTGAGCATAAATAGTATTAGTATGTGGTATCAGGATTCAGCTGTAAAATAGTTAATAACGCGACTACAACAAGAAACATCCTGGAGAGTGAGTGGTGTGTGGACGTTGGCGGCGCTGGGTGTAGATCCCCTCAGCACCTTCCACCGGATTTGAAAACCCAGGGGCAACGGAGGGGTATTTACCTGTGAGTCACATATATGTGTAATTAGACTTCCCTCTCAAGAGTGGTTGTGTCTCTCTCTCTCTTGTGGCCACTCATGTACACCTAAATAAGTGTATCTTACCCCGATGTGCGTTTATGGATATGTGAGTGCGTGTGTGGGGAAGTCTTTGTATTTTGTGATAGTTTATGCAGGGTTCGGTATGCGTGGCCTTGTGTAGCTGTGAGGCTCAGCTGTTGTGGCCAGCCAAGGCTGTGGTCGACCTGTGGCGGGGGAGGCAGTGTGTGTGTGTTGTCAGTTGTCCGTAGTACTTCCAGGGATTCCAGGGAGCCAGGAGTGAGGAAATAACTGATGTAACTCAAATATGTGAAGGAACACACACACACAAGGAACAAAAAGTACACATGACTTTACTATAAACTTAATCGTACTGAGGACATCAAATACAAAATAGACCAAAATAATAACCAAAAAAGTCAAGATAATGAATAACAACAGCGTGAAAAACTCAATTCAGATAATCCAGGACACGACTCAAGGCCACAAGATATACGGTCGACTCACTGTAATTTAGACACCACTGTGGCTGTCAGTTTGGTGTCGTAACTTAACTGAACCAATTTGATGGATTTTCTCACAACCACTCTATAAACGAACCATATCTCGTACTAATATTAGCGCGAGTCCGAATAAACGAACTATGTCTTGTACTAACGTTAGAGAACCCGGATAAACGAACCATGTATTGTACTAACGTTAGAGAACCCGGATAAACGGACCAATTCTCATTCTAGCGTTAAAGAGTCCGAATAAACGAACCACATCTCGTTCTAGCGTCAGAGAACCCGGATTAACGAACCAATTCTTGTACTAACGTTAAAGAGGCGGATAAAGGAACCATATCTTGCAAAATGCTAAAGACCTCGGATAAACGAACCAATTCTTGTACTAACGCCAGAGAACCCGGATAAACGAACCAATTCTCGTACGAACGTTAAAGAGAATCTGAGACTCTAGACTTAAAACCCCCAAAGACTCGTAGGTTAAAGTTGTCTCTATACTGAAGACTCACGAACACACCTCTTCATAACCTACGAGACTAAGATAGCAACTGGTATGTCGCTAATAGTGTACGAGAGACTGTAGTTAGGTGTAATATAACCTCACACACACACAGTCAAAAGCTTATACTCTCAGATTATCCGCTTAGACTAATCACCTCCCCTATTATATTATGTTTTCTCTCGTTTGCTACACTCTCTCCGGTTGTTTTCCCAGTCTGCCCACTCACTACTTTTTCAGTCGTCTCATCAAGCACTGCCTCCACCCCCCCCTCCCCTAAACTACTGTATAAACCAATGATAGTTCTTGTTTTAATTCTTGTTGTTTTTGTTTCCTTCGCCTTGTATCTTTACTTGATTCTGCTTGTTGTTGTTTATTTCATCAGCTTATCATACACGTTCACCTTGTATACCACAAACACAGGCTACCATCGTCTAATAGTCTTTCATCGTGTAGCACAACTGAGGAAATACATACGAACACGTTTACTATATAGCTGGGTATTTTACGTTTTTCTTATAGCCACTACTGAGAGGGAGGGAGGGAGAAAAGGGGGCTACACGGTCAACCCATAAATCAGGTATAGATGGTCGAGGACGGGCTGCGGGGCAATGTAAACAATGGGGCTACTAAGATTATAGGTATAGGCCCCAAATCCACGCCAGGCCAGGCCGGAGATGATGACGTCACTAACCAGCGTCCTCAGCGGATATTACGACGTAACTCTCGTCCATCTCCTGGGTGAGAGAGGGGAGGAGGGAGGAGGAGGAGGACGTGGGGGAAGAAGAAGGCGGAGGAGGAAGGAAAGAAGATAAGGTGGGAGGAGAGTGGGAAAGGAAAAAGAAGGAG
>NW_024713708.1:0-5187 GCF_018991925.1 Homarus americanus
TGGTAGGACCAGATGTTTTATCCCCAAAAATGACAAAGTCCAAAAGTAACAAAAAAATATATGCCACTGTGCTGATATCTGGGTCTTACTATAGTTGTCTGCACAGGCTGGGATTGGTAGACGCTCTGAATTCGTCAGAAGCCGGAATTTTAAGGCGATCTCTTACAGCCTTTTGTTGACACTACGCTGCACTGCTCTTGGCGTTCTCCAGCGCATTATTATATTTTTTTTGTATTTAGTGCTATTAGCCATAAATGAAATGTTGAAAATAGACCATTTTTTTCTTATGGCTTTTTTACACTGTAGCATTTGTTTTTCTTGTCCTGCATTTAAGGCATTTTAGCAATTTTCAACCATAATCTAGCCACTTTCGCTATATTAATTACGTGTCGACAACTGTGACGGTGACCGGTGGTTGGCCAGTCTTTAACCTGCAGTGACAGTGTTTGATCTTAGTCTTTGTTGTGGGTTTGTCGCTTGTTGCCACAGCTAGTGCTTACGATTTGTTGTACTTTTCCAGAGCATAAAACGGTCACGGCTAGTATAATGTTACTATAGTACAGTACTAGCAGAAACGCCGCCCGGTTCATTCTCTAGGCCACGGTAGGACGCCACCCTCCGGGAGGCTCCACATTGTCTCACTGTTCAGTCCCCAAAACTTCTTCTTCCATCAATAGTTCATTAACGGTGTATGTAAGTTCCACCGTGTTTTTCACTACAACGGTACAGCAAAGTATATTTTTTTAACATTAAACTATTATTTCATTGTCGAATCATCACTACATATAACACCACCCATCATCACTACATATAACACCATCCATCATCACTACATATAACAACATCCATCATCACTACATATAACAACATATATTATCACTACATATAACACAATCCATCATCACTACATATAACAACATCCATCATCACTACATATAACATCATCTATTATCACTACATATAACACCATCCATCATCACTACATATAATACCATCCATCATCACTACATATAACAACATCCATCATCACTACATATAACATCATCTATTATCACTACATATACACCACCCATCATCACGACATATAATACCATCCATCTTCACTACATATACATCCATCATCACTACATATAACAATATCCATCATCACTACATATAACATCATCCATCATCACTACATAATACCATCCATCATCACTACATATAATACCATCCATCATCACTACATATAACATCCATCATCACCATATAATACCATCCATCATCACTACATATACCACCCATCATCACTACATATAACAACATCCATTATCACCATATAACACCATCCATCATCTATATATAACACCGTTCATCATCTACAGATCGGTAAGTGTTTCGAGATGATTTCCTGACCTCATCCTCTCGAATACAAGGGTTAACATCCACGCTGGATGAGGCTGTCCTGTGACATTCCTGTGGATACCCAGTCATGTGTGGGTATCTTGGGAATGAGGCAGGATGGCCTTGGCTAGCTGCAACAAGGCCACACCTGGCTACGTTGTTCCTCGGAACGCACAGCTTAGGACCCAAATTCGCCTGCAAACAGAGAAGCTCGGGAGCAGCCTCCCCTGGACTCCTCGCCACCTGGTACGATGTCCTCCGTAAACTTCCTGACTCTCTTATGTCTATGGGAAAGGGTCGTGGGAAAGGGACGTGATTGCTGCCCGTATCATCATTGGGTATGACTTTGCTTGGGGAGATTGGTATCTCCGCATCCCTGAGCAACGATCTTGTGCAATCTTATCCACTACCTCCTAAGATGTCCCCACACGCAACGCTTCCGTGACGCCTGCTGGACCACCACTCGACCCCTGACGGAGACACGATGATCCTCCTCTTACTGGCCAGATATTATGTAAATAACATTATTATGTGTTAAGGTATCCTTCCTTCCTTAGGTTTAGTAAGCCTTTATAATATTTGTACTGTATATACTTGTGACACTTGCAGATGCTCCTGGTGTTATTGTGCTGGGGGTACCTAGTGACAGCACAAGGATCACTTCTCTGTCAGAAATAAACAATTGAAATTTGATTTGATTGATGATTTCGTGTTGATTCAGTATATATTGATTACATGCATAAAATCATATGTTTTGCTTTCTAAAACCAATTTAAAATCACTTTCAATAATTATATGATGAAACGTACCATTTTTTTCCTAAAATATCCTTGTAAAATAGGGGTGCATCTTATGCGTAGGGCAAATACTGTGTGTGTGTGTGTATATATATATATATATATATATATATATATATATATATATATATATATATATATATATATATATATATATATATATATATATATATAGTTGTATACATAATGTTTACATAAGAAATTTGTTTAAACATTCTAAAAGGAACAGCGTGTTAAACTTGAAGAGAAATAAGAATATCCATATTACTGGCTGATAAGTCTAATGCTATTGTGTAATATTGATAAAAAGTGACTTACAATGATAAGATGAATTCATTACTTAGGTGATGAAAGCACGTATTGTGAGCTTACGAAAGATCCTGGAAAAATATTAATATGTTATCTAATTCCAAAATGAAGATGTTATTGAAAAAGAACCCGATCTATCAAACAAAGTTTCTCAAATCAATCCTTAATTTTACCTTATATATGTATGGATTGATCAAAACACACAAGCTTAACAATCCATTACGTCCTATCGTGAGTTCCCAGACTTACAAATTATCCACGTGGCTGGTAAAGATGCTATCCCTCTTACAGGCCAAATATCTAATTCATATACACACAGCAGTGATTTAATTGATAAACTCTAAGAAACACAATGAACCTTGTGAATTAATAGTTTTGATGTAAATTCTGTTCACTAGAGTACCTGTGAAAGACCTACTTTCATTTCTTAACGATAAATTACAACTGTTAGATTTAACTATTGAACATGATACTTTTCAAATTGATAGAGTTATGCGTAACTGACAATGTGTTTAGAGCAATGGGAAGTTCTACAAGCAAATATTTGGCATGAGCATGGGTAATTGTCTTTCTGCTCCTCTAACCTGTATTTATATGGAGTTTTTTGAGTCTAGATTACTACCCAATATAGTGGATTTATTCTCCATGGTATAGATATGTAGATGATGTTCTTGTCTTGGCCTAGAAACAGTGACCCATTGGAATTTTAGACAAGCATAATGATATTGTCCCAAGTATCACATTCAAAATTGAAAGAGAAATAATGGATCCCTTCCATTCCTCGATATGCTTATCATGAGAAATGGCCAAAACTATAAATTTAAGGTATACAGAAAGCCCACACAGGTAGACAGTTTCATACACTTTTTATCAAATCACCTGAGTCTACCAAAATGTCGCTTTTTTTCTGCTATGTTCTAAGATGTCGCGTATTGTACTGAATTTATTGACGATGAATTGAAACACATTCGTTCCATTGCACAAAAATCTCAAGGTACCCTTCTGTGTTTGTTGATCGTTGTTTTAAAACGGCTAAAAATTCTTTCATTCCTCTCAAACCAGACAAGTTCCTACACTTAAGAATATTTTGACTCTGCCCTATCGTAATGAATTTGTCCCGTTAGTTCGGTCCTCGCTTCTAAATATTAATGTTGTTTTCAAGTATGACTCAACCATTACCAATATGTTAATATGAATAGCCCAAGTTTGAATGTAAATGGAAGTGTTTATTGTATTCCATGTAGCAAATGTAATTGTAATTATGTAGGACAGACAGGAAAAACACTGCAGCTGAGAATACTGTCCTGGAGGGTTTTGTCACCACACATTAGTACACATGACTTCACTTTATGACATCAGGCAAGGTTTTAAGATGTAAAACTGCTAGATAAGTCCTTTAGGTTGAATAAAGCATGATGAAGGACACTGACCTGTGCTGGGAGAAGTCGAGGTATCACTGAGGGTGATGTCCTGACTCTCACCTCCTCTCTGTTTAGGCCTACAGCTTCCAATCTTCAATTTTGACTTTGATTCCTATGGTTCCCACATCTCCATTTTTCCTATCTATTGTGACCTCATGCTTTATAAATACATATCTTAATCCTAAATTAACACTTAAGGGTCTGGCTTGCTAGTTCCGGTGTAAATTATTGATATAATATCAACGCGGCACACCCGAGGCGGCTTAGGCGCCAAACCAGACAAGCCTAGCATCGTATTTTCATGGCTGGGTATACAAGATATTCTTTTTGAAACATAGTTTCTAGATCACTTCCAACACCTCACACATAGTTCTGATACTTTTATCCTTTTCCAGATTATTGTTCTCATGTTCATATATCTGTGGAAGTTATGCTACTACACGTTCACAGACGTAAATAGTATGACCTTCAAACCCTGATCCACACTTAGTCCTACAGTACACTAGTCCGGCTCAACTGCGATCTTTAACATTCATCTTATGCATACCCTTGAGTTCTCCTTAATGCTATGAATACATACAATTAATATGATATAACTGTCCTGGGTACAATACAATGACATGGTCTAGTAACATTGAGTAGGTGAGTATCCTTATCAATGTTTCCTGTTTTCTGAGGTTCTGCTGCCGGTGGATTTGAATGTTATATAGCGTAATATGAATTAAATGAGGTTTTAGAAATGACAATGATGTGCGCAGTACAGTAAGAGCCAATTCACGTTGTCAAAACATGCGTTATAGAAAGAACTCACTGGTACCCGGAAAATTCCTCGGATGAGGGTCTAGGGGAGAAAAATGTAATAATATAATAATAATAATAATAATAATAATAATAATAATAATAATAATAATAATAATAATAATAATATTTTTTAATAATAATAATAATTAATAATAATAATACAGATAAGTAAATTTTTAATAAAATATACAAAAATTAAAATAATAAAACAATAATGAAAAATAATAATAATAATAATAATAATAATAATAATAATAATAATAATAATAATAATAATAATAATAATAATAATAATAATAATAATAATAATAATAATAATAATAATAATAATAATAATAATGTTAATAATAATAATAATAATAATGTAATAATAATAAATAATAATTAATAAAGAACCATAAAGAAATAAAAATAAAAAAGATCAAGAGGAGAAACCATATTCTGTGCTGTGCCTGTATGTATGTTGTGTTGTCAAT
>NW_024713709.1:0-5000 GCF_018991925.1 Homarus americanus
CAATTGCTTCGTTCGGTTGCATTGTTGCTGTAAATGGCCCTGGGTCGAATAGTGGTAAATGGCATGGGTCGAATAGTAAATAGCCCTGGAGGTCGAATAGTAGTAAATAGCCCTGGAGGTCGAATAGTAGTAAATAGCCCTGAAGATCGAGTGAAGATGACCAGAAGACCAAGACAAGGAGAGAGTAGCCGCCTCCCTCGAGTGCAGCCACTTTAACATGCTCCTCAGAGTGTTTGATAAGATTTAACATTATCACCGTCTTATCTTTCAACAAACATGTGAGTTAACAAATAAAATGAAGCGATTTGTGGCTGAGTTATATTTTACTCTGGAGTCATTTGCATATACGTCATGACATACACACGGACGATGATACTCCCTTGATATACAGTGCTGAGTCTGTCTCGTGACGTACATTACCATATTTACCTTCATGGATACGCACATGGGTTTGTTATGGCTACGTGTATAGGTGAGTCCATGTGAACTACACACACACACACACACACACACACTGTATGGGTCTTTGTGCCCGACCCTCCCATAGTCTCTTCCACCGGCCACCAGTCCTCATTCCTACACCTCTAATTGTTATGGAGAATAATCTGGAATATGAGAATAGAATGGAACAGATAACTGTATTCCCATCTCGTAATTTCTCTGCTCTAGTTTGTCTCTTCTGTTCCATCCTCTCCTATATTCCTGATATTCCCACATTCCCAGTTTCTCATTTCCGCCGGTGGTGTGGTGTATGGGGGTGGGATTGAATGGTGATTAGTGATAATTAACAGCTCTTCTTCTTTGCTTCTTCCTCCTCTCCTCTGACCCTCTTTCACACCCTCCTCCTCCCTCCTGACCCATCTTACACACACCCTCCCTCTCCCTCTGACCCATCTCACCTCCCTCTCTCTCTGACCCATCCTACACACCCTCCCTCTCCCTCCTGACCCATCTTACACCCTCCTCTCCTCCCTGACCCATCTTACACCCTCCTCTCCCTCCTGACCCATCACGCCACACCCTCCTCCCCTCCTGACCCATCTTACACACCCTCCTTCTCCCCTCCCTGACCCATCCCCTCCCTCCCTCCCTCCTCATCTACACCTCCTTCTCCTCCCTGACCCATCACCTCTCTCCTCTCCTGACCCATCTTACACACCTCCTCTCCCCTCCTGACCCATCTTACAACACCTTCCCTCCCTCCTGACCCATCTTCACCCACCTCCTCTCCCCTCCTGACCCATCTTACCCCTCCCTCTCCCTCCTGACCCATCATACACACTCCTTTCTCCTCCTGACCCATCTTACACCTCCTCTCCTCCTGACCCATCTTACACCTCCTCTCCCTCCTGACCCATCATTCTCTCCCTCCCTCTCCCTCCCTGACCATCACCCACACACCCTCTCTCACTCTCCTGATCATACACACTTCTCCTCCTGACCCATCTCACACACCCTCCCTCTCTCTCCCTGACCCATCATTCACACACCCTCCTCTCCCCTCCTGACCCATCTTACCCTCCCTCCCTTTCCTCCTGACCCATCTTACACCCTCCTCCTCTCCCTCCTGACCCATCATACACACCTTCCTCCCTGACCCATCATCCCTCCCTCCCTCCTGACCCATCTTACTCCCTCCCTCCTTGACCCATCATACACACACCCTCCTCTCCCTCCCTGACCCATCTTACACCTCCTCCTCCTCCTTGTCCATCTTCCTCCTCCTCCCTCCTCTGAGTCCTGCCCACCTCCCTCCCTCTGGTCCATCTTGACCCTCCCTCCCTCTCCCTCTCTCTTCCTCCTCCCTCCTGACCCATCATACCACCCTCCCTCCTCCTCTGACCCATCTTACACCTCCTCCCTCCCTCCTTGACCCATCTTTTACCTCTCCCTCCTCTCTTGACCCATCTTACCTCCCTCCCTCCTCCTCTGACCCATCTACACACCTCCTCCCTCCTGACCCATCTTCCACCTCCCTCCTCCCTCCTCTGTTCCATCTTACCTCCTCCCTCCTCCTGCCCATCTCCTCCTCTGACCCATCTTACACCCTCCCTCCTTCCTCCTTCCTGACCCATCTTACACCTCCCTCCTGACCCATCTTACACCCTCCCTCCCTCTGTTTCTCCTCCTCCTGACCCATCTTACATTCTCCTGACCCATCTTACACCCTCCCTCCCTCCTGACCATCTCCCCCTCTCCCTCTTGACCCATCTTACACACCCTCCTCTCCTTCTCTATTGCATCTTACCCCTCCTCCTCCTTCCTCCTGACCCATCTTCCCCTCTCCCTCTGACCATCTTACACCCTCCCTCCTCCTTCCTCCTTGACCCATCTTACACCCTCCCTCCTCCTCCTCCATCTGGTATCTTACCTCCTCCCTCCTTCCTCCTGACCCATCTTACCACCCTCCCTCCCTCCTTCCTCCTGTTTCTCCTTCTGACATATTACACCTCCTCCTTTCTCCTTGCCATCTTACACCCTCCTCCCTCCTCCCTCCCTCCCCTGACATCTTACCTCCTCCTTCCTCCCTCCTGACCCATCTTACACCTCCTCCCTCCCTTCCTCCCTCTGACCATCTTACACACCCTCCCTCCTCCTTCCTCCCTGACCCATCTTACCTCCTCCTCCTTCCTCCTGACCATCTTACACCTCCTCCTCCCTGACCATCTTACACCCCTCCCTCCTCCTTTCCTGACCCATCTTCACCTCCTCCCTCTGACCCATCTTACACCCTCCCTCCTTCCTTCTCTCCCTGACCCATCTTACACACCCTCCCTCCTCCTGACCCATCTTACACCCTTCCTCCTTCTCTCCCTGGCGTTGTGTGCCTCCCTCACTTAAGTTGTTGCTACTGACTCAAGATGGCAAAAAATGTCACGTGCCTCCCCTGATCTTCCTCTGCCACCTCTCTCCCCTCCTCCCTCGCCTCTCTTTCCCATTCCTCCCTCGCCCTCTCTTTCCCTCCTCCCTCGCCCCTCTCTTTCCCCTCCTCCACTCGCCTCTCTTTCCCACCTCCCCTCGCCCCTCTCTCCCTCCCCTCGCCCCTCTCTCTCCCCACCTCCTCGCCCCTCTCTCTCCACCTCCCTCGCCCTCTCTCCCCACCTCCCCACTCGCCCTCTCCCTCCTTCGCCCTCTCCCCTCCTCCCACTCCTCACTCCCCCCCTCTCCTCGCCCCCTCTCCCCTCGCCCCCTCTCCCTCCTCCCTCGCCCCTCCACACCATCACCTCTCCTCTTCCTCATCCTTCTACCATTTATCTCTCTTTTTTTTCTATCCCCCCTCCCCTCTCCCTCCTGCCTAAACCTCTTCCCCTTCCCAGCCTAAACCCCCCTCCACCCCTCCCGGAGTCTCTCCTGATGGCCATGTTAAAATCTCCCCTCGACTATACAAATTTCCTTCATCTTTCCCTCTGTTTCCCCCTCTTGTTTTATTCCCCTCTTCCCTTCCACCGTTTCATTCTGCAGTCCTCTTCCCCTATCATCGTCATTCCTGTATTCTCCTCCTTGTATTTCTCTCTTCTCGTTTGTGTATAATTCCCTCCTCTTTTCGTTCTTTTCTTCCTTCATTCTCTCAGTTTTCTCTCTTCATCTTTTCTGTTCTCTTATTATGTATTATTTTTTTTCTTCTTTCTTTCCTATCTCCTCCGTTATTCTTATCTCCTTCATTCCTCCTCTTTCTTCATTCTTCCTATTCTTTCATTTTCCTCTTTTTATTCATTCTTCCTCTTCCTTCATTTCTCCTTTTCCTTCATTCCGCCCCTTCATTCAACCTTTTCCTAATCCCTTCCTTCATTCAACCTTTCCTTCAATCCTTCCTTCATTCAACCTTTTCCTTCAATCCCTTCCTTCATTTCCCCTTTTCCTTCATTCCGCCTCTTCCTTCATTCAACCTTTTCCTTCAATCCCCTTCCTTCATTCAACCTTTTCCTTCAATCCTCTTCCTTCATTCAACCTTTTCCTTCAATCCTCTTTCTTCATTCCACCTCTTCCTTCTTATTACCCACTCATATTCACCCCCTGTTTATTTTTGCCTCCTCTCTTCAATCATTCTCCTCATTCTTCTCCCCTTTCTCACCCCTCACTGCTAACCTCCCCCACACACCCCTGATCTGTTCCTGTTACCTCCAGGGAAATATATTTTTTCACTTTGTATTTCCACCCGAGATGAAATAGATTTTTTTATGTAGTTTATGTACTGTACTGTATATCTGTATGTTTGTGTAGTTATTTTATTTTGTAGTCATTATTCATCTTTATTTATTTATTTTATTTATTTTCATATATACGAAAAAGGGAAACAATGGAGCACCTTAGCTTTCGTCTTTATTCAAGACATCTTCAGAGGCAACTGGATTACAAGGACTGAGAGAGGCTTAAGTACACAGGGTGACCTTACTAAACAGGAGGTCAGGTCATAAACATGACATCCACTTATCCGCACACTAACAGGCAAATGTAGTACCCATATTCAAAAAGGGAGACGAACATCAGCGTCAAATTACCGGCCGATCAGTTTGACGTCAGTAGTGGGGAAATTTCTTGAATCAATTATAGCAGATAGCATTCGATCGCATTTAGAGAAAAGCAAATTAATCTACGACTCTCAACATGGGTTTACAAAGGGAAAAATCTTGTCTAACAAATCTGCTGACGTTTTTTAGGAAAGTCTTCGAGGTAGTAGATAATGACGAAAATTATGATGTTATTTACTTAGACTTCAGCAAAGCATTTGACAGAGTACCGCATCAGAGGCTTCTGAGAAAAGTTAAGGCTCATGGTGTCGAGGGGAAAGTTTTAAATTGGATAAAATCATGGCTCACTGATAGAACACAGAGGGTCAGCGTAGATGGTGTTAAATCTGAGTGGGGCCGTGTAACCAGTGGGGTTCCCCAGGGGTCAGTACTAGGCCCACTCTTGTTCATAATCTACATAAACGATCTAGATACTGGGATCAGCAGTGACATAAGCAAGTTTGCGGATGACCCAAAATAGGGCGGCAGATT
>NW_024713709.1:7500-23703 GCF_018991925.1 Homarus americanus
GTGTGTGTGTGTGTGTGTGTGTGTGTGTGTGTGTGTGTGTGTGTGTGTGTGTGTGTGGTATGTATTTGTGTGTGTGTGTGTGTGTGTGTGTGTGTGTGTGTGTGTGTGTGTGTGTGTGTGTGTGTGTGTGTGTGATAAATAATGACAGTAGTCGGTGATATACACACACAGTCGGCCCATCACAGTCAACTTGGGAGAATTATAGCTTGTTGATGCTGTTTCCGCTATTCGTTTATCCAATTGAACACAGTTGAGTCATTACAACTTTCCGGGAAAATTGGCCAAAGGCAGACTGTGGATGTTAGTTTTGATGCAAAATGTGAGAGAAGAGTGTGTGTGTGTGTGTGTGTGTGTGTGTGTGTGTGTGTGTGTGTGTGTGTGTGTGTGTGTGTGTGTGTGTGTGTGTGTGTGTGTGTGTGTGTGTGTGTGTGTGTGTGTGTGTGTGTGTGTGTGTGTGTGTGTGTGTGTGTGTGTGTGTGTGTGTGTGTGTGTGTGTTGACGAATTAATGTACTGAATAGACGACATTATTGTATTAAATGCAGAACACTAAAATTATATTTCGTTGTCATGCCTTTAATAATTCACTTCATCATGTAGGTCAGGTCAGGTCAGGTCAGGTCAGGTTAGGTTAGGTTAGGTTAGGTTAGGTTAGTTCGGTCAGGTCAGGTCAGGTCAGATTACCACAGGTTGTTAAGTTACCAAACATCATCATTAACTGGAACACGCTGGGTAGTGTGGGTTCGTAACACTCGTCTTGCCCGCGGTGCCCACCGTTTCTCTGTGGATGTCGGTCACACTATAATAACCCGTTATAGTACCTCCTTCTTTCCTCACACAGCCAAACTGTGGAATGCTCTGCCTTCTTCTGTGTTTCCATACTTATACAATCTGTCTCACTTTAAAAAGCTGGTTTTCCGGCATCGTCGAGGTGTAGATTAATATAACCTTTTAATATAATAGCCCGGGTGAGCTGTTCCCCGTAAAAAAGAAAAAATGAACATACATAATTATGGTTAACTCATATTCTTGTTTATTTCCGTGTAATTTAATACTATTGTCGTGTATTGTTTGTAAGGGATTATGTTGTTATTTAATGTTTGTGTTAATGTTTGTGTCAGGTTAATAAACTAATGTACAGTTTGATGTTAGTATCGATAACAGTGGCTGACCCGAGCTGGTCTGACTTAACGTATCCAAATGATTCACAGTTCATGAGAACGAGTCGAAGCATCTCGTATCCTTATAGTGAACTTCAGTTGACCAATCATCATCTTTCTTGAGCTTTAGTTCACTTATAATCCAGGAAGTTTATAGCCAATTATAATCCTGTGTTGCCCTAAACCACTGTCCGTTCCTCACTCACACCGGAAGCTTCACCACCGCCAGTGTTGACGTGTTGCTGGGTTCACTCTCCGCGGTACAGGACTTTATTTAATATACTATAGGACTAGTCGTGTGTCTGTCTGTCTGTCTGTCTGTCTGTCTGTCTGTCTGTCTGTCTGTCTGTGTGTGTGTCTTCTGGGCAGCCGAAACAGCACAATCGTTTTTCATCAAACTTGGTGGAAAAATCGCAAAAAATTCGTAGAGTGGAACAAACCTGGTCCCATGTCGATGGTTTCTTTAGGAAGGCATTAATTAGCAATTTTATTTACGATGGAAAACGATGCAAGTCTATGGACTTGGCGCACCCTCATTCGCTGTACACTAGCCAAGCACGAGCGTTCAAACTTTCACTGGGCACGAAGGTGCCCGCGATCACTTGTTTACTACCAAGAACCTGACCGTCGTTGTACAGTATATCAGGTAAGGCAACGTCAGCCATTGCTCTAGACCTGAGGGTGTTGTCTCACCTTCCTACAGGACTAGTGGTAAATACTCTTCCCTGTGTGGTCACTCCCTCGGCTCTTGATACTTATGTTTTGTGTAACTCTGAGCTGCTGTACCTTATTATGCTACATGTTAACTGTTTACATAACTCTGTACTCTGAGCTGCTGTACCTTATTATGCTACATGTTAACTGTTTACATAACTCTGTACTCTGAGCTGCTGTACCTTATTATGCTACATGTTAACTGTTTACATAACTCTGTACTCTGAGCTGCTGTACCTTATTATGCTACATGTTAACTTTTTACATAACTCTGTACTCTGAGCTGCTGTACCTTATTATGCTACATGTTAACTGTTTACATAACTCTCTGTACTCTGAGCTGCTGTACCTTATTATGCTACATGTTAACTGTTTACATAACTCTGTACTCTGAGCTGCTGTACCTTATTATGCTACATGTTAACTGTTTACATAACTCTGTACTCTGAGCTGCTGTACCTTATTATGCTACATGTTAACTGTTTACATAACTCTGTACTCTGAGCTGCTGTACCTTATTATGCTACATGTTAACTGTTTACATAACTCTGTACTCTGAGCTGCTGTACCTTATTATGCTACATGTTAACTGTTTACATAACTCTGTACTCTGAGCTGCTGTACCTTATTATGCTACATGTTAACTGTTTACATAACTCTGTACTCTGAGCTGCTGTACCTTATTATGCTACATGTTAACTGTTTACATAACTCTGTACTCTGAGCTGCTGTACCTTATTATGCTACATGTTAACTGTTTACATAACTCTGTACTCTGAGCTGCTGTACCTTATTATGCTACATGTTAACTGTTTACATAACTCTGTACTCTGAGCTGCTGTACCTTATTATGCTACATGTTAACTGTTTACATAACTCTGTACTCTGAGCTGCTGTACCTTATTATGCTACATGTTAACTGTTTACATAACTCTGTACTCTGAGCTGCTGTACCTTATTATGCTACGTGTTAACATAACTCTTCTTTATTAATTTACTCCTTACTTGTTGTCTTAAAGTGTAAATAATTACAAGTTAATTATAGTTACTGTTGTTTGTACACTTTGTCGTTTACTTCACCACGTTTACCCTTGTGGATAGTAATGATGTTTGAGACATTACTTTATTTTATGTAGAGGAACATAAGAACATAAGATTTGAGGAAACTGCAGCGGGCCTATTGGCCCATACTGGGCCATCCCGTTTATACCCAACCCCTATCGCTCATATATCCATCCAACCTGTGTTTGAAGCTATCCAGCGTGTTCCAGTTAATGATGATATTTGGTAACTCTTTCCACTCGTCCACTACTCTATTTCCAAACCAGTGTTTACCTATCTCGCGCCTAAATCTAAATTTGTCTAATTTAAAACCATTGTTACGAGTTCTCTCCTGGTTGGATAGTTTGAGTACCTTTGTAATGTCCCTTTGTTTAGCCCTGACTTCCATTTATACACCTCTATCATGTCGCCCCTCACTCTACGTCTCTCGAGGGAGTGCAAATTAAGATGCTTTAACCTGTCACTGTACTCAAGGTTCCTAATGCCCGGGATTAGTCTTGTCATTCCCCTCTGATTTCTTTCCAAGGATTCTATATCCATGATCTGGCCCTTTAACCGTTGATTCCGTCTGGGTTAATGAGGCTGGAACATGTATATTATATAGGGTTTTAGAAGCCAAACCCAATTGTCTGTTATCTATTCATTGAGGAACTATCAGATACAGTTCCAAGTGTATATCACCGTAACTTAATCACTGTAGCTATGAGTGTTAAGATGAGGACGGAGGCTGTGTTAAATAGCTCTTCTAAAATACGTCCTGTTGGTGTGAGGTGTTGAGTGACAATGCCTGTAATACCCATCGAGGGAGAACGGTAATATACGTCCTCCCTCGAGGGAAGACGGAACCATCCACGATGGCTCTCAATAACGTCTTCCTCTAGTGAGTGATATTGAACTACTGCCGCAAGAGGTGGCCAGAGAGCCGGCTACTTAGTGCCCTTAGCTCAGCACTAAGAGACACGACTTCCCATGGGCACACCTAACACGTGCTCTGAACATGCTACCTCATAGCTAGTGGAAAGTTACAGGGGATGATAGAGTATATAAATCAAATGTAATTAACCCATTTATATTAATACTTCTCCCTATAAGACAGGGGCTATTACATCCATTCTGTAATACAGTGACCAGAACTGAACGGCGTGATCCAAGTGAGGTCTCACAAGCGCACAATATAGTTTTAGGATGACCTCGCTAGTCTTGTAACTCACCTCTAACCTAACCTAACCTCACCCGCCCAAATAGTGTTAAAGTGGTTAATCTCCATGTAAAATAAAGCCGGGAGGGGGGATTCTTCAGGTGATCCGAGACAATAATTGGTAGTTAAGTCCTTACTGGTGATAACGGTACATCATATCGTTAAATTGGGAGAAAAGTCTCACATGTTAATTACGGTTATTTTAACACTAAATTTTAAAGGGTTAATATTGAAATGATTATTATAACCACTTAGAAAATATATGAATTTGAGTAAGACAATATTAATTTAAAAATAATTCTTATCGCAATATTAAAAAGAAGTTGTATAAGTGAGTAAAAAAGTATTACTAAAATACTAAAATATATTTCATTACCAAATTAGTAAAGTGTTTAAGTGAATCATTTATTATTTAAGACAATACTACTATTCAATTACTTTTCATTAAGTAAATCAACATTAAGATACTTTTCGTCACCAAATTAGAAAAAAAAGTAGATAAGAGAACCAATATTAGTGTTAAAATAATTTATGTTTCTCACTTAAGAAATTAGTTAAGAATAATATCAGTCAGTGCCACTTACTGAGTACTTGTTATCACCAAACTCACCTGAAGGCATATAGGTGAGATATGAAGGTTGGGGGTGATTACTGAAGATTAGATCACTAGTGTGGTGATGCATTGAGGGTGTTAGTAGTCAGGCTCCCCTCCCCTCCCCTGACCAGCTCCACTCCCCTCCCCTGATCAGCTCCACTCCCCTCCCCCACCCTGGTCACCTCCACTCCCCTCCCTCTCCAAGGCCATTTACCCTCCTCCTCCCTGGCCACTTCCCCTCCTTCCCCGATGGCAGGCTACACTCCCCCCTACCCCTCCCTGGCCTCCTCCCCTCCCTGGCCATCTCCCCTCCTCCCCCATTGGCAGGCTACACTCCCCCTCCTCCTCCCACCTCCCTCCTGGCCATCTCCCTCCCCTCCCCCATTGGCAGGCTACACTCCCCCCTCCCCCTCCTGGCCTCCCCTCCTGGCCATCTCCCTCCTCCCCCATTGGCAGGCTACCTCCCCCCTCCCCCTCCTGGCTACCACCCCTCCCTGTACCTCCACTCCTCCCCATTGGCAGGCTACCTCCCCCTACCCCTCCTGGCCACCTCCCCTCCCTGCCACCTCCCCTCCTCCCCCCATTGGCAGGCTGCTCCCCCTACCCCTCCCTGGCCACCTCCCCTCCCTAGCCATCTCCCCTCCTCCCCCCATTGGCAGGCTACACTCCCCCCTACCCCCCACCTCAAATCATAAATAACCCCGCACCATTTTATAAACTTATTCTTTTAAAACCATAATGGTACCAGGAGAAATAGGTATGTGTGTGTGTGTGTGTGTGTGTGTGTGTGTGTGTGTGTGTGTGTGTGTGTGTGTGTGTGTGTGTGTGTGTGTGTGTGTGTGTGTGTGTGTGTGTGTGTGTGTGTGTGTGTTGACGGGTTTAATGGATGATCTTTGTGTTCGTCTTTCTGAATGTATATTTGTCTGTTTGTTTACGTGTTTGTATGTGTTTTAGTGTGTGTCAGACGTTTTCCAGTTTGTGATTGTTTTTTTTAGGTTAGGTTAGGTTAGGTTAGGTTTGGTTTGGTTTGGTTAGGTTAGGTTAGGTTAGGTTAGGTTTGGTTTGGTTTGGTTAGGTTAGGTTAGGTTAGGTTAGGTTTGGTTTGTCTGTATATTAAATTATTTATTATGCATTATGGTAAGCTGGATATATGGTGGGGCCTTGTTGTGGGGAGTGGTACAGCTATTTGGGGCCTTATTGTGGGGTAGTACAGCTATATGGGGCCTTATTGTGGGGTAGTACAGCTATTTGGGGCCTTATTGTGGGGTAGTACAGCTATTTGGGGCCTTGTTGTGGGGTAGTACAGCTATATGGGGCCTTGTTGTGGGGTAGTACAGCTATTTGGGGCCTTATTGTGGGGTAGTACAGCTATATGGGGCATTGTTGTGGGAGGAGAGTACAAATGTGTAGCTGTTATCTTTTGTACCGACACAAGTAAGTCTTAAATGGATTGGCTGTTTGTCCGTCTGCCCTCTCACGGTTCACTTCTGGGCTGTGAAGAAGAGAACGACAACACAGTACTCCAGAAACATGTTGGATATTTGTTCTCAGCGAGTGTCAAGAGCCGAGGATGTTGACCGGGAGAAGTGGCTGGGTCGGTGTTTTGGTACAGCTGACATGACATAATCTACATATTCTGGACAGGGATATGATAGGTGTAGCGGCAGTGATGTGAGATGGTGACGAGGACTACCGTGTAAATGACTTAAGGCTTAGGGTGTGGTGCAACAGTCTGTACCTGTGTTAAGTCTGTACCATGGTAGCTTGACCTCCCCCCCCCCTCTCCCCTCCTACTTCCTTCCCCTCTCCCCTCCTACTTCCTTCCCCTCTCCTACATCTTCCACTACAGCTGTACATCTTCCACTACAGCTGTACATCTTCCACCGCCTGATATAGTGGAGTCAATAAATCTAATTAATCGGTTCCTTCCACCTCAGTGAATTTCTTGATGAGTGTCACGGGTCATTAATTACAGGTGGACTTTTTGTTCAGTCTGTTTTTATCATTCTGGGATGGTAACTTTGGTCACGTGGAGTGGTGGGGGTGGTGGTGGTGGGGGCAGTGGTGGTGGGGGCGGCGTCATGTAGGGGCAGTGGTGGTGGGGGCGGCGTCGTGGGAGCAGTGGTGGTGAGGGAGCAAGCGTCGTGGGGGCAGTGGTGGTGGGAGGCAGTGTTGTGGGGGCAATGGTGGTGGGGCGGCGTCGTCAGGGGCAGTGGTGGTGGGGGCGGCATCATCTAAGGGGCAGTGGTGGTGGGGGCGTCGTGGGGGCAGTGGTGGTGGGGCGGCGTCGTGGGGGCAGTGGTGGTGGGGGCGGCGTCGTGGGGGCAGTGGTGGTGGGGGCGGCATCGTGGGGAGACGCAGTGGTGGTGGGGCGGCGTCGTGGGGGCAGTGAGTGGTGGGGGCGGCGTCGTGGGGCAGTGGTGAGTGGGGCGTCGTAAAAGGGGCAGTGGTGGTGGGGCGGCGTCGTGAGGAACGGTAGTGGTGGGGCGGCGTCATGGGGCAGTGGTGGTGGGGGAGCGGCGTCGTGAGGAGCAGTGGTGGTGGGGGCGGCGTCGTGAGGGCAGTGGTGGTGGGGTCGTCGTCGTCGTCATCGTCATCTTAGGAGTAATTAAACAGTATTAAGGCCTCTAGTCCCCAGTCTCCGATTTCTAGTCCCCAGCTCTTAGCCCCTAGCGTCCACACTCCTCTCGTAGTGCTTAGTATCCACCTAGGATTCAGTCCCCATATCTCAGTCGCTAGCACCCAGCCCCCAGTCCCATTTATCCAGCCCTCAGTCCCATTTATCCAGCCCGTATTTCCAGTCACCTAGACCTCACACCTAAGCATCAAGGATCCAACGCCTTCAATCTTTAGTGTACATCTCTCTCTCTCTCTCTCTCTCTCTCTCTCTCTCTCTCCATCCTAGCAGTGCGTTGCCTCGTATAAATCAAGGTTGGCATCCCTCACAACACTGCCCTCATTACCATGTGAAAGGCGGCCACACCATTAATTCAACTCCCGACCCGAGGATTACGTCACGTCCCAAACTCTTGTGATCTAAACGTGGACAAGGTCGGGAAGAAACGCGTGAGGAGGTGATTCACTTAGTGCTCGCTGGTTTACCGACTCGAAAATCACAGTGTAAGGATAGATTTACTCTAGATTAACCGCGGTAACCTAACCTAACCTAACCTAACCTAACCTAACCTAACCTGACCTGACCTGACCTAACCTGACCTAACCTAACCTCCCCCAAATGCCATCAATGTGTGAAGTGAAATAAGCTAGGGTGTCTAATCCTCAGGTGATCCATAATAAGATTAGATGTAAGTCACACATTGGCTATTGGTGGTTTAAAAGCTCGACTACAACAACGAAACGACTTGTGATATAAAGTGTTGCATTTCAGGTAAATTTGATGTTAATTACGTATATTCAAAAACACCTGTACGTAAATAGCGGAGAAACGAAACAATTTACGAGTCAAGATAGTTAGTTAGTTACCTGGAGGCTCGGAACTTAACCCTAGGTGGCGAGCGAGGCCCATTGGCGTCGACTTCGATTACCGGAGTTCAAAGGTTCGAAACAATGCAGTCGAATTGATGGAAACGAGGCGCGTGAGAGCTATGTTATGTGATTGAAACGAGGAAGCTAACTCCGACATCCGAGATCAAAATAATGCTTGATGGAACTTGAAGTGGATTGGTTTAAATGCTTTGAAACGACTCGGAATTAAAATGTGAATGGGGGGTAATATTTTGGTGGGGGCTTTTAAAGAGTTAGTTAACCTTAGAATCTGATTTGTTTTAAGAGTTTCGAAACACTTCAGGAAAAGATCGAACCACCCCCCCCCCCCGCCCTCCTTACCCCACCTTTCCTTCCCCCTCATTCCCTTCCTTCCCTTTCACCCACTTCCTTCCCTTTCACCCTCTTCCTTCGTCCCTTCCTTCCCCTTCAACCCCTTCCTTCTCCCTCAACCCCTTCCCTCTTCCTTCCCCCTCACCCCCTTCCTTCCCCCTCTCCCTCCCTCCCCCCAAAAATAAAATTCCCGAAAAAGCAGAAGGAAGGAAGGAAGGAAGGAGGGAGGAACACCATTCATGAACCTCCAGATGTTACCCCTTATAGAGAGAGCGAGGAATGTTGGTGCTCTCTCTCTCTCTCTCTCTCTCTCTCTCGTTAATATTCTTCAGCCTATAACCATTATAAAAGACCCTATAACTCTCTATCCTTGCTGGAGACTTTTTCCTACATAAGTATATGAGTTTAAATGTATAATCACATATAACAATTATATATTAATGATAAAGTTACGCCAATTATGTTAAAAACTCTCCTCTTAAGTAAGGAGTTAATCGATTATTACACGGGTGCATTATACATATTGATTAATCTTCCATCTAATTATATGTAAAATAGGTAAATATATGGTTAAAGTCTCGAGGTATTGGTGGTTGTTTTAGGGCCTGGTTTGAGAATTCTTTAGTCCGCCCTTGTAAAACACACACCCCCGAACACTCCCGTTTTCTGCGGCTTTCTTTTGTTCTTTCCCCAGCCTGGGTGGTAGAAAATGATGCTCCTTCTCCTCGCTTTGATCTCTCTCTCTCTCTCTCTCTCTCTCTCGTGTCTTTGTTATCGTTATATTTGTTATACATACATTTGGTTACTGAAGATGTGACTATGAGATAATTTGGTTTTTGTTAGCTATTGTTGATGGTATGTACACACACACGTACAAACACACACACACACACACACACACACACACGTACACACACACACACGTACACACACACACATGCACACACACACACACACACACACACACACACACACACACACACACACACACACACACACACACACTCATCTATATTCCTCTCACCGTCTCACAGAACTCAGCACCTAAATTGGCTTAACCATAAAATCCGTCGCAGCTGTCACAAGAGATGACAGATTTGTGAGCGTCGAGAATTGGTTGTTGGCACAGTTGTTGGGAAATCTGTGTTTGAGGAGAAAATATGTGTTTGGGGAGAGAATCTGTTTGTGGAGGAAATCTGCGTCTGAGGGAAAAATCTGCAGTTGTGGGATGACTTTATGTTTTGGGAAAATTTGTTGTTGTGTCGAAATCTTTCTTTAACTGTTGGAAAAATCTGTGTTTGTGGATGAATCTTTAGCTGGAAAGAGAGAGAGAGAGAGAGAGAGAGACAAGAAAAGATGATGGGAAAAATAGGAGACAGACAGACAGAGAATAATTAACACAAACAAGACAAGAAAAGATGATGGGAAAAATAGGAGACAGACAGACAGACAGACAGACAGACGGACGCCACTTTCAATATATCACCGTGTGTTACAGGAAGAATGACACACACACACACACACACACACACACACACACACACACACACACACACCCCGCTCATAAGACGATAGATCAAGGTATGCAAATTTCAGGTGTGAGTCACAATAGTTACCCGACACCTGAAGCATATATCACCGCCCCTGTCACCACCTGTCGGAGAGGAGAGGGACCACAGCTATTGTTTGTGTGAGGATAATGTTAAATTGTTTGTGTGAGGATAATGTTAAATTGTTTGTGAGGATAATGTTAAATTGTTTGTGTGAGGATAATGTTAAATTGTTTGTGAGGATAATGTTAAATTGTTTGTGGAGGATAATGTTAAATTGTCGGTGAGGATATTGTTAATTGTTTGTGGAGGATAATGCTAATTGTTTGTGTGAGGATAATGTTAAATTGTTTCAGAGGATAATTAAATTGTTTGTGAGATATTGTTAAATTTGTTTGTGAGGATAATGTTAAATTGTCGTGTGGAGGATAATGTTAAATTGTTTGTGAGGATATTGTTAAATTGTTTGTGTGAGGATAATGTTAAATTGTTTGTGAGGATAATGTTAAATTGTTTGTGTGAGGATAATGTTAAATTGTTTGTGAGGATAATGTTAAATTGTTTGTGTGAGGATAATGTTAAATTGTTTGTGTGAGGATAATGTTAAATTGTTTGTGAGGATAATGTTAAATTGTTTGTGAGGATATTGTTAAATTGTTTGTGTGAGGATAATGTTAAATTGTTTGTGAGGATAATGTTAAATTGTTTGTGTGAGGATAATGTTAAATTGTTTGTGAGGATATTGTTAAATTGTTTGTGTGAGGATAATGTTAAATTGTTTGTGAGGATAATGTTAAATTGTTTGTGAGGATAATGTTAAAATTTATCGTTTGTGATGGTGGTAGTTCACGTTTTCATCATTACAATGTTGATTTACGGATTTTTGCGAGAAAATAAAGTTAAAATTAAAAAAAAGTAATAATAGTTTACGAGAGTATTTTAAACAATAGGAAGTTTGTATAATTATGGACAAAAACAAAAGTACAGAATTATTTTATATCTGTTAAAAAAAGCGATTATAATATTGTTTTTGCCGTCACTAATGTAGAAATAAATTGTTGTTGGTTATAATGTGACAGATAATACAGTGTACAGTCGCGATCAAAAGTTTCTGGACCACTTAATATTTAATATGTGGGTATATGAGGACCATTAGCCAAGAGGGAGTGAGATTTTAATGTGTTTTATATATCTTTGTCTGAGTATTAATGTGTGTGTGTGTGTGTGTGTGTGTGTGTGTGTGTGTGTGTGTGTGTGTGTGTGAGTCGTTGCCTCTCTATTAATGTATTCATGTATGTAGATGGCCACTTACCAGTCCAGATAACGGGGTCGTTAGATCACCTGATGGATGCATGGATGAGTGAGGTGGTGGTGGTTGTTTGTGTGAGGTGGATGAGTGAGGTGGTGGTGGTGATTGAGGTGGATGAGTGAGGTGGTGGTTGTTTGAGGTGGATGAGTGAGGTGGAGGTGGTTGTTGTTTGAGGTGGATGGTGAGGTGGAGGTGGTGATTGAGGTGGATGAGTGGGGTGGTTGTTTGGTGGATGAGTAAGGTGGAGTGGTTGTTGTTTGAGGTGGAGGTGGTTTGTTGTGTGGGGTGGATGGTGAGAGGTGGTGGTTGTTTGTGTGGTGGATGAGTAGGTGGGTGGTTGTTGTTTGAGGGTGGATGAGTGGTGGTGGTGGTTGTTTGTGTGGGGTGGATGAGTGAGGTGGAAGTGGATGGATGGATTGCTGTAATTAGTCAGGTCAGGTTAATTAAAATCAAGGTGAGACAAGCTAGGTGTTGTGTATTGGGGGGCTAATCCTCAGGTGACCCAACCTCTTAGCATCACCCGTCTCTTGTGTTGACAGTATTCAGGGTGTATTGGTGTCAGCGGTGACGTCAGAGAGGAGAAAAGACGATAGCAGCCAATCAAGACCCTGACACCTCTGACGTCATCTCAGCCACACCCCGGCTTCTTGTGTGTGTGTGTGTGTGTGTGTGTGTGTGTGTGTGTGTGTGTGTGTGTGTGTGTGTGTGTGTGTGTGTGTGTGTGTGTGTGTGTGTGTGTGTGTGTGTGTCATGAGAACTATCTATCTGTGTTTCTATATCTGGCCACCCAGGAGAGAGAGAGAGAGGGGGGGATCCTGTTGTGTCCGTGAGATATACAATATTGAAACCCTGTGACGTGTTGCTGGTGGCCCCACCTGTCTGTCTGTCTGTCTGTCTGTCATTGTCTCTCTAATCTGTGTCTGTCATCTGTCTGTGTCTGTGTCTGTCTGTCTGTCTGTCCTTCTGTCTGTCTGTCCTTCCGTCCGTCCACCCATCCATCTTTATCTGTCTGTCTGTCATCTACACTTGTTGCTGTCTGGCCCACCTGTCTGTCTGTCCGTCCGTCCGTCCGTCCACCCATCCATCTTTATCTGTCTGTCTGTCATCTACACTTGTTCCTGTCTGTACTCTCTGTCTGTCTCTGTCTTGCCCACATGCATTTTTCAGTTTTTCTTTTTCAGAGACTAGAGTTGGATGACTGGTTGTTGATGGCTGTGACTGATTTTGTGTTGGATGACTAGTTGCTGGAGTTGGATGACTGGTTGTTGAATGACTGGGTGACTGGTTTCTGGTGTTGGATGACTGGTTGTTAAGTTGGATGTTTGGTTGTTGGATGACTGGGTGACTGGTTGCTGGTGTTGGATGACTGGGTGGCTGGTTTCTGGTGTTGGATGACTGGGTGGCTGGTTGCTGGTGTTGGATGATTGGGTGACTGGTTGCTGGTGTTGGATGACTGGTGACTGGTTGCTGGTGTTGGATGACTGGGTGACTGGTTTGCTGGTGTTGGATGACTGGGTGTTGACTGTTTGCTGGTGTTGGATGACTGGTTGACTATTTTGCTGGTGTTGGATGACTGGTTGCTGGTGTTGGATGACTGGTGACTGGTTGCTGAGTATTGGATGACTGGTTGCTGGTGTTGGATGACTGGTTGCTGGTGTTGGATGACTGGTTGCTGGTGTTGGATGACGGTTGCTGGTGTTGGATGACTGGGTGACTGGTTGCTGGTGTTGGATGACTGGTTGCTGGTGTTGGATGACTGGGTGACTGGTTGCTGGTGTTGGATGACTGGGTGACTGGTTGCTGGTGTTGGATGACTGGGTGACTGGTTTGCTGGTGTTGGATGACTGGTTGCTGGTGTTGGATGACTGGGTGACTGGTTGCTGGTGTTTGGATGACTGGGTGACTGGTTGCTGGTGTTGGATGAGTGGGGACTGTTTGTAGTTGGATGCTGGTGCTTGGGTGGGTGGTGCCATGTGCCAACTGTTGCCATACATTATGTTTATCCCGTGAGACGTACACCTTAATTCTCTCACTCTCTCACACACACACACACACACACACACACACACACACACACAGCCGCCACATAACATTTAATTTAAACTCTTAAATAATTCCCAGGTATTGTCTTGATAAATTTTACAGTGTTGTAATGTATATTGAAGTGAGGTGTTTCATCTCTCTCTCTCTCTCTCTCCTCTCTCTCTCTCTCTCTCTCTCTCTCTCTCTCTCTCTCTCTCTCTCTTCTCTTCCTCACCTCTCTCTTCTTCCTCCCCACATTCCCTCCCCTCCCCCTATGCAGTGAGCACCCCCACCATGATGGCAGTGGCACCCCACATGATGGCAGTGGGCACCCCACCATGATGGCAGTGGCACCCCACCATGATGGGGTGGCACCCCCTGTGTGGCATGGCACCCCCACCATGATGGCGTGAGCACCCCACTGTGGCGTGGCCCCCATGTGGTGGGTGGTTGGTGGTGTGGGGGACCCCACCATGATGCAGGGCTGATGGTGAGACCTGTTATTCTCAAAACTGCTCCTCCCATTAACGGACTCATGGCTCAGCTGTGGACATCAACGACTGGGTGTTGATGGGGCTCTGCCCTCTTCTGGCACTCTTGGGCGGCACTCAAGCACTGGTTGACTACTGGTGATCTTCTTGGTTGACTGGTTGACTATTGGTCGTCTTCTTGGTTGACTGGTTGACTATTGGTCGTCTTCTTGGTTGACTGGTTGACTATTGGTCGTCTTCTGGTTGACTGGTTGCTATTGGTCGTCTTCTTGGTTGACTGGTTGACTGTTGGTCTCGTCTTCTTGGTTGACTGGTTGACTGGTTATTGGTTGACTGTGACCATTGGTCGTCTTGGTCTGACTGGTTGGTCGCCTCTTCGGCACTCCCTGTATAACCCTGTGAGATCAAGGTCGGAAAACTGATGGCGATTGAGCGGTGTATATGAGGCGGTGTATGAGTGGGTGAGGCAGCGGTGTATGGGGCGGTGGCAGCGGTGTGTGGGGCGTGAGGCAGCGGTGTATGAGTGGGTGAGAAGCGGTGTGTGGGGCAGGTGAGGCAGCGGTGTGTGGGCAGGTGGGGGGTGTGTGGTGGGTGGTGGCGGTGTGGGGCGAGCGAGGCAGCGGTGTATGGGGCAGGTGAGGGCAGCGGTGTATGAGGTGGGTGTGGGCAGCGGTGTGTGGTGGGTGAGCAGCGGTGTGTGGGTGGGTGAGGCAGCGGTGTGTGGGGGTGGGGGTGTTGGTGGGTGAGCAGCGGTGTGTGGGGTGGGTGGGCAGTGGTTGGGCAGGCAGGCAGCGGTGTATGGGCGTGGGGCGTGTATGGGGGTGGGGCAGCGGTGTATGAGGCGGTGAGCAGCGGTGTAGGCGGGTGGGCAGCGGTGTATGAGGCGGTGGGCAGCGGTGTGTGAGGCAGTGAGGCAGCAGTGTATGGGAGGTGGGGCAGTGTTGGGGGGTGAGGCGGGTGTATGGGTGGGTGGGGCAGCGTGTATGGGGTGGGTGGGGGGGGGTGAGGCAGCGGTGTTGAGGTGGTGGGCGGCGGTGTGTGTGGTGGGTGGGGCATGTATAGGGGTGAGGCGGGGTGTTTGGGTGAGGCGGTGTATGTGGGGTGGGTGAGGCAGCGGTGTGTGGGAGGTGAACAGCGGTGTTGAGGTGGGTGAGGAGGGGTGTATGAGAACAGGTAATAAACCTCGATATTGGCTGCAGAACGTAACATGGTCACTGAGGAGACACACATGGGAAATGTCTTCAATCTCGCACTCGTTCAGCATCTAAGAGCCGTTCACCTATGAAATAAAATCGGTTTTGTCTGTGAAGACCTGCATCCGGTCTCTAAACAGGTAACGTCAGGGTTATCTGAGTTCTTACTGCAACGGCACCTGCGCGTCAATCCTGCGGCAGTGGGATACCACTACTGTTAAGCAGACCCCAAGTCCTCTCTCGTGCGCACATTATTTCCTGAGTGAACCTCCTCGCGCTCTCCTCCCAGGTGTGGGGTGTTGTTCTTTTCTAGCAGTGGTGACGGTGGTTCTCTGGGTCGCTGAGAATCCTAGGAAAGGTAGTTTAAAGTCCCTTATTGGATAATTGTGTTGTTTAGGATGAAGTATTATTCAGTGGTGTGGTTAGTGGACATATCCTCGTGTCCTTCCTTAAGTGGGGGGTGGGTGGGGGTGGGGCGGATGTCAGGGATACACGCGTCTTGTCAGCTAAAACACTAAATATTAAACTAACTTGTGGTACTACTGCTTGGTGTTTGTCACACCACCGACTATCTGTCTCACACAAACCAGCCTCTCCACCGACAGCCTGTCTCACACACCGACCAGCCTGTCTCAACCACCCGGCCCAGCCTGTCTCAACCACCTGACAACCCCATCCCCGTGACCTGTCTCACACACCCGACCCAGCCTGTCTCACAATATATCTCACCCAACCCAACCTGTCTCTCGTCTTTCTTGACATCCCTTCCCTCCCCTTCCCCCCCCCTCTCCTTCAGCCACCGTGAGCATATTCCAGGTTCACAGGAGCGTCGACAAAATTTGCCACGTAGTCGACTCGTGAAAATTAGTCAATTTGTTTCAGGCCATTCACTCACTGCCTCCCCACCCCCGAGGACCTGGCGTCGGCCCTCAGCCTGGGGTGAGGAGCCAATCACTCTGCCTCCCACCTGAGGACTCCTGGCGTCACGGCCCTCAACCTGGGGTGGAGAAGCCAGGTTCAATCACGGAATAAAGATATCTTAACATGGTTTTACTGTAACCAATATGCTTCTAG
>NW_024713710.1:0-15876 GCF_018991925.1 Homarus americanus
CTACAGTACGCTACAAGTTATCCTTTATCAATGTTCCCGTTCTCTGAGATTCTGCAAGCACGGTGGATTTGAATGTTATGTAGCTTAATATGGATTAAAGGGGGTTTTAGGAATGACAATGATGTGCGCAGTACAACAGCGACCGCCAAGCTAAAAGCTCGCTAGGTGCACCCGGGGAGGTTGACTAGACTTGTG
This sequence comes from Homarus americanus, assembly GCF_018991925.1. Taxonomy (NCBI): domain Eukaryota; kingdom Metazoa; phylum Arthropoda; class Malacostraca; order Decapoda; family Nephropidae; genus Homarus; species Homarus americanus. The sequence goes on from NW_024713710.1 coordinate 196, forward strand.
ACAGACTGGCAGCGTCGTTGATGGCGTCTCCTGAGGAATCTTGTCCTGGGATTCTAATCTCGCCACCTTACAAACATTCTTCGAGAACCATCTTGCCCATAGGCAGCTACCGAACCTCAGTAGTGTTGCTAACACACAAACAGCGTCTGGAGATGCGTTTGAGGAGAAATCACGAGAGTGAATATTCAACTTCAACTATACAAAGCATACGTCTGGCAACGGAACAGACGATATCTACGTTACTCGACTTATTTGGCACAGAATATTACTATGTTAAAACATGAACACTGATATTCACAAAAAATCGACTAAGTTAAACTGAATTAACATGATGGCGAGAAACAATGACATGTACCTGGAGATGCGTCTGAGGAGAAATCACAAGGGAGTGATATTTCCTCGTGCATCGGTATATATATGAGCCTGGGAGCATATCCCTACTTGAAAGACTAATCTTACTAACAATAGACCTTCCATTCAAAGTGGTCGCTGGACACCTAGCTGTGACCGTCAGTGTCACAGGTTAGGCTAATTTTCTACGTCTATCTTTATGATCTAATCAAAGATTGAGTTTGTCAGGATGGAGTAGCAACCCTGGCTGGGGCTCTAGAGGGGGCAGTTCAAAAGATATCGAAGTCTTTAAACTGCTAAGAGAACATAGGGGCACGGGGGTGGAGGAGACTGCAGTGGGAGCGGGTAAACAAGGCGAAAGATTACAGGGAAATAGTGTTAGGAATGATGACAAAACTAAATTAGACAGGGAGTTTAAAACTAAACGCGGTAAGGGAAGGACTCAGAACACGACTAACTTAAATGTATACTACGCTAACAGTAGAAGTATGAGAAACAAAATGGATGATATTAAGGCCTTGGTATGTACCGAAGAAATCGATATAATTGCATTCACTGAAACATGGATCAACCTAGACACACGTGAATTACCAGTCGAATACCAAATTGCGGGTTACAAACTGTTCCATACCGATAGGCAGACCAGGAAAGGAGGCGGAGTAGCAATCTATGTTAGGGATAATCTGAAGTGTGAAATAAATAAGGAAATAAAAAACTGGAGAGGAATACAGAAACAATTTGATAGAATTAAGCTTATCGTCGGGAAAATGAATCACAGGAGTAATATATAGACCTCCCAATCTTGATAGCGTCAATGAGCGACTTATCTGGGATGAAATGCGCAGGGCTTCCATACACAACAAAGTCTGTATAGTAGGCGACTTTAACCTTGGCCAAATAGATTGGACTGTCCTTACGGGTAACTCAGAATCAGAGGATTTTCTCGAGACGATCCAGGACTGTTTCCTAAGTCAACATATAACCGAACCCACACCGGGTAATAATATACTGGATTTAGTTCTGTCGAACAGAGAAAACCTCATTAGCAATGTCGAGGTAGGGAACGAACTTGCAAACAGCGATCACAAAGAAATTCGATTCCAGTTAGATTTTCAGGGCAGACTTAAGGAAAATTCCAATTAAATACCAGATTTCAGAAGGGCAAACTTTGACAGTTTAAAGAGGCAGCTGAGAGAGGATGTCGCGCTTTGGGCCGTGAACCTGACAGATGACACCGACCTGATAACGAGATCTGAGATTGCCGAGTTCCATCACAATTTAAATAGGTGAGTTACTTAATGCACAAAGGCAGAACATACTATACAAAAAACTCAGATCAGACAATAATGACCCTAAATGGATAAATAATTATTTAAAGAACATCATTGGCCAAAGGAAGGTTATAGGTAGAAGGACAAATCGCGATGCAAATTCACCTCCGACTATTATAGGGTATTAAGTAGTAGGGTTAAAACCGATAAGGAAAGCAAAGAGGAATAATGAGGTAAGGATAGCAAGGGGAGGCGAAGACAAACCCAAAGGATTCTACCAAATGTATCAAACTAAAACACGAGAAAAAAGATTGGACCAATACGGCCAGACTCCAAGCAGCTCACTGATAACGACGGAGAAATGAGCAATAATTTGAATAAATATTTTTCAACAGTTTTCACCACTGAAAATTTAAACATGATACCTGAGGCACCGACTCTATTCAGAGATAGTGAAGAAAACAAATTAAGCGAGATAGTAGTGACTAGTAACGATGTTAGTAAGCAAATAGACAAACTAAAGCCTGATAAGTCACCTGGTCCCGATGAGATATTTGCCAGAGTATTAAAGGAATGTAAGGAAGAGCTTAGTATGCCCTTAGCAAAGTTGTTTATCATGTCCTTAAAAACAGGTGTAGTACCAGAATCCTGGAGGATAGCGAATGTAATACCGATTTTCAAGAAGGGGATAGATCACTATCCTCTAACTACCGCCCAATCAGTCTAACATCAATAGTAGGCAAATTACTGGAAGCAATCATTTCAAACTCTATTCGAAATCACCTGGAGAAGCACGGATTGATCAATGATTCCCAGCATGGCTTCACAAGCGGACGTTCTTGCCTAACTAATCTATTAACATTCTTTTCATCAGTTTTTGAATCAGTGGACGAGGGGCACAATTATGATGTGGTATATCTCGACTTTAGCAAAGCCTTCGACAGAGTCCCCCACGAAAGACTAATTAGAAAGGTAGAAGCTCATGGCATCAAAGGTGGCATCCTTAAATGGATTAGGGCGTGGTTACAGGACAGGAAACAGCGAGTGAGCATTAACGGCACTTAGTCCCATTGGAGCAACGTCACTAGTGGAGTTCCCCAGGGCTCAGTACTTGGACCATTATTATTTATTATATACATAAACGACATAGATATTGGCATAGACAGCAACATAAGTAAATTTGCTGATGACACTAAAATAGGACGTGTTATTAAATCTGACGAGGACTCTGCAAAACTACAGGAAGATCTAAACAAATTCTTCGAATGGTCTGAAAAATGGCAGATGAAATTCAACGTGGACAAATGTAAATTGCTCAGTATAGGAGATGTAAACAGGGAAACCAGATACCAGATGAACAACGATGCCATAGAGAAATCCGACTGCGAGAGAGATTTAGGAGTAATGATAAGTAGGAACCTTAAGCCAAGTAAACAATGTGTTTTTGCTCGTAACAAGGCTAATAAAGTACTTGGGTTCATACAAAGGAGTGTTAGTTACAAGACTAGCGAGGCCATCCTAAAACTGTATCTTGCTCTTGTGAGACCACACCTGGATTGCGCAGTTCAGTTCTGGTCACCGTATTACAGAATGGATATAGAACCCTTGGAAAGAATTCAGAGGAGAATGACAAGACTAATCCCGGGCATTAGGAACCTTGAGTATAGAGACAGGTTAAAGCTTCTTAATTTGCACTCCCTTGAGAGACGTAGAGCGAGGGGCTAATTTGGATAGAGGTGTATAAGGGAAGGCAGGGCTAAACAAGGACATTACAAAGGTACCTGCTAAATTATCCAACCAGGAGCGAACTCGCCAGAACAATGGTTTTTCTTAAATTAGACAAATTTAGATTTAGGCGAAATAGGTAAACACTGGTTTGGAAACAGAGTAGTGGATTGAATGAAACTGCCACGCCATCATCATTAACTCGAATACGCTGAATTGCTTCAAACATAGGTTGGATGCTCATATGAGCAATAGGGGTTGGGTGTAAACGGGACTGCCCAGTATGGGCCAATAGGCCCGCTGCAGTTTCCTCCATTCTTATGTTCTTATGTTCTTATGACCTGAACAGAGATTTAGTTTGTCAGGAAAGAGTTGAAATGGAGTTATATACGCACTAACAACTCTACTTCCAGGTCAAAACAGCCGTTAAGTCTCTGAGATTTTGAGTTTGACAGAAACTGTTTAGTAGATTAATAACTTTCAAAAATAGACAACTGACACTAACTAAACTACAAACATCAGATTCCCTGATGTTTGGGCAACAAAACAATATAACTTCAGTAGCGATAGGAAATTCAGGATGTCCCCACGGACGACATAAAATGGCCACTCTAACTGACAAACTCGACACTCACTTACTTGACAAGTTTTACTAACAATAAGGACAGTTTAAGCTTTCAACACCACTCACAATGGCTCTTGAATGTTCCAACTGTAAACAGACATATCTAGGTTGCCTCACCAATTGCAACCACAGTTGCAATTTCAAATTCTGTCATTACTAAGGATTAATGAAGTCTCGGGTACATTCAAGATTGAGAAAAAACGGAGGACTTTGGCGTCCTGAAGCGATGAGAAAACGGACTCCTCCGATGGGGGACTCCAATAAGAAAGCATAGCTACATGTGTTGTGGGCTATTGAGCGTAATATGAATCGTCTGATTTTACTTTAATTAACGTGTATGACCGTGGTCATTACACTGGCAGAGTGTGGGCCTTCACAGTTGCTGCATTTTGTTTCCGTGGCCGAGCAGTTTTGGTAAGAGTGGCCTTTGTTGGCACACTTTTAGCATGTTTGTGTGTTTTTAGCACTGGTTGGTGTTGTGTTTGAATCGATAATAGTTGTAGCATTGGTGAACCTTGATAAAGTGTTGGAATTCTATGTCACGTGAGGGGATGGTGTTGTTGCTAATTTTTATGCCTAGTGATTTTAATGCAATGGCATCCGTTCGTGTAGCTGTGGTGATTTTAAGCATGGGAAGGGTTCCCATCCGAGTTGCTGATGTCGTTTGGTTAGTGTTGTGTGAGTTCAGTTGAGCGAGGAGATTAGGGTTTTCTAGGATAGGAGGGATAATTTTCCGGCATATCGGGGTGCATTTTGCACGGTACTCAGTCGAGCTGAGGACCGTGAAGCCATTATCTTGGAGTTTCTTTCGTACTGCTGGGGAGTGGAATTTGTCTGCATCTTCATCAGTTTGGAGGAATATTTTTATTACATTGTCATTGATGAATGATCTAATTTGAAAAATTAAGGTTAGCTGGAAGATCAGTGAGGCCAGGTCTGAGGATTTTTGGAGGGTGCGGTCTACTTTAACTTTTATAAGGGCATGTTCACTAAGTCCTAAGTGGAGATTTATGGAGATCTCCCCTAGCAGATGTCCCTGAATTTCCTGCGCTCCTAACTTAGGGGAGACTTTGCACTATCACAGAGGTCCCCAGGTGAATCGGCAGGCTGTGCTGACCCTCTATCCTTCACACTAACACGCTCCAGCGAGGTGTGGGGACAGAGGGTGCTTCCAGACGAATACTCTCCTGTACGTCAACTGACAGAGGAGTAGGTCCTTTCACGGCACGGAAGAGAAGAATTTGAGTGTTAGAAAAAAGTCTGAAAACTCACTGATGGTTCTCTCTTCACACCAGGTCCCTCAGCAACATTCAGGGTTCCTAAGGGAGGTCCGATACTGTAGGAGAGGCCCAGTATGTCGATTGAACCAACAGATTTGTTAGATGGAGAGCTGGGATGTCAGACGTGTTATAAGGGCCGTGCCTCTTTTAACAATTTCTTTACTCTAATGCTTACAACCATTGGTAGCGTGACGAGAGGAGGCTCGTGGGTATATGTAATGATAGTATCAAGTAATCGGGAAGAAATAACGGTAGATACTGTAGGTAGATAATAATAGACACAATATACAAATACAAAATTTATTTAAACATTAATATGGAGATAGGAGAAAGAATATATGTACCAACAGACGAAATCTGGTACTATTGTCATGGTCACGTTGACTGCTGATCTATTTAACTAATGATTCTTATTAAACTCTACGCCCACAAAACATGAGTGAGTTAGCGACCCCTGAGAAGACGTGTTTTTTTCCCCATAGACGCTACACTTGTGTTCCCTCCCAGAGTCCCGCCTTTGTGAAGACAGTTATCAATGCGTGGTTTATTCCACTTTCTCCTGGGAAGCTCAATCTTGAATTAGTCTGTGCAAATCAACTCAAGTAATTCGCCAGACCTTTGTCAACTGAGGGTCATCTTTGAATGAGTAACAGTTAGTTTGTTTGTGATTATTGTCATTGCGTGAGTAGCGATCACTGGCAACGCAGGGGTATATATACCTCAAGATGAGCCAGGGAGAGCGCTCCTTGACGCTGCTCCAATGTTTCTCCAAGTATGTTTTGTGTAGCCATTCAGTTAATTCAGTCAATTGTAGTGAATATCAGTGTTCACCAGTGTTCATGATTTAACAGTTGAATTGTCATTCACCCAGTGTAGAAGTAATATGACGTAAATACGTCTGTCGTCTAGACAAGAGAGTTTGTTTGTGTTGTCATGTTTCCCAGCTCCTTGACTCTGCTCCAATGTTTCTCCATATCCCATTGTGATTCTTGCAACCACAATAACAACGGCCCCGGATGTAGTAGATAACCAGCAGGGATCATATATGAAACGATGGCACCGATGCGGCCTGATTAATGTGCCCCACGGCTTCGTTGGGCCAGACCCCAGACTCGCCATGTGTCTGGCTACCCCACAATAACAACGGTCGTGAGCCCTAGTGTTCTACCCTGGGTTGCTCCTTGGAAGTGTATGTCCACAGAGAGGGTTGTGACATGTATGTTAGGGATAATTAGATGGAAATAATTAACCCATGTTGGGTAGTGGACCCTGTATATGCTAGTTTAATTATTAACGAGTATGTTGAGTAAGTACTGAGTCTGCAATAAGCCCAGGAGGTGAGCCTGGTAGTTATATGATTAATACAATATCTTTCCCCATTGATTGCATATTAATAAACTTGTTTTTAGAGTACTTTAGGTGTATTCCATTCTCTCACAGTATTTTACCTTTATTTCCATCCAAGTGACATGATACCAGAATTACCATACCCATGTGCCTAGACCCTCGACCATGCTACCAAAAGAATGTCCATGCTATCAAAAGAATAGGTGACGGAACTAAGAATAGAGTAAGAACTAAGAGAAGTAAGTAAGATGAGGGTGGTGTAGATACAGTGAGAACCCGCGCCCTCACACTATGCCCTCAGGCTCAACATACTCACACCACTACTGGGTGGACATACTCAATAACACAAACTCTTACAGTAACTTAGCACCATTAAGACCAGGGGCAACTGCCACTACAACACTCAGTCGTCAGGAGTGATCCTCAAGCAACCGCCATGGGGTCCTGCCACCATGGGGTACTTTCCAACGAACTCTGAAGATCCCAGTGGAATAACCCCACCACACAAATAGCCCTACTGTGTTAGACACCCATCCACCAATGATGGGGGCTGGTAGTGGTGTGTGGCTTGGTGATCCGGGGTCACCTCGCGGGCCGAGCGTTAGGGTCCGACGAGCCAGCTACGGGGGCCATAGGTAGTCTGAAGTTGTCGGACGGTCGGGTCTCACGAAGGTAACTGATCCTACTGGACCTCGGACATCTCCCCAGACATAATGGATACCACATCCACGTTACAGACACGGCCTAAGCTGCGTTAGGGACCTGTATGGGTGAAGGGGCGAGCACTTGCTAACGGTGACAACGACATCACGTTTCAGGGGACGTTATAGACGTATATATTACTTCACTCAGAGCATATCAACTACGTTACTGTAACACTTGCACAATCAACTATTAATTGGGTAAAATCACGTAAAGAAGGGCGAATTACAAGACAGAGTGGAATGACCTACCTGTATGGGTGAAGGGGCGAGCACTTACTAACAGTTGAAATGCCCGCGGCACCCTCACTCAAAATAGGTCAGGGAGTCCACCTACTTCTATTTCGATGAATTAATTTACTGTACACTCTGACGTTGAAACTGAGACTATGAACTCAGTTTCATTCCCTACTATTATCTTCACTAACAATGCTCTGGCTGAGCTATCAAAAGCAAAATTAAATTGATTACAAAGGGTTGGATGGCAACAGGTCCCAACATACAGCGTCTTGCTACGAAATCCGCGGATTATATTCAAAGTTCCCTTTAGACAAAGACGGCCTATTGATGATGTCATCAAGGAAACAGAGAAAACGGGGGACGTTTCCACTGGGGTACTCACAAGGTTTTGTGGACGTTTGAGCGTAATATGAATCCTTAAAGTTTTCAGGTTAGGCGTCATCACGATCATGACAGAGTGTTTTTCAGGGGCAGTGGGACAGTGGAAGAGGTCCTGGTTCTAGCTGTTTCAGCTGTTGATGTTTCCTCGTCAGTCGTCCTCGTCCGTCTCGAGTCGTCTGTGACCTCCACGGCTTTTTTTTTTAATAGATTTGTAGGAATATTACCTACGTGGAACTTAAGCTAAAATGCTGGTCCACCCACTGCTGGGATAAAACACCAGCGTCTTTTTGGTTAAATGCACATCTCCACCACTAGTGTGGTGGGGGGGGGGGATGCTCGGTAAGAAACTGTAGGGTTTCTTGAAAGTGGTTGGTGGTTAGCTTTCTGGCAACCTTCTCTGCTTTGATAGGTGGTTGTACGTTTCTCCTAGCTAATTGTGTTCCAGGGCACTCTATGAGGTAGTGCTGCAGTGTGTTTTCTACTCCGCTGTCGCAGGTCTTGCATATGTGCTGCTCTACTTGTGCCGATACAATTATTTCCCAAATGCATGGGTATCCCAGTCTCAGTTGGTGGAAGTTGACTTCTTCCCTTCTTGTTATATCCTTCATGAATGGTGGTCTCTCATAATTCGTGACCAGATAGTACCACCCGGCCGATCGTGATACTGGTGTTAATCTTCTATGTTTCTCTATTTTCCACTGGGCAGTTCGTGTTATTGTGGTCTTCTTTATCTGCTCCTGACTAGGCGGGATGTTCATCTCAATGTTTCTCTGTTCTAACGCAGCCTTGGCAGCCGCATCAGCTCGTTCATTCCCTGGGATTCCGATATGACTGGGCACCCAGTTAATGATAACTTGCCGATCTCGTAGTTTTAAACCTTGCAGTAGTCCAATAACGGATGTTATGAGATGAATGTTTGTATGCTCTCTGCGTTGTAGTGCTTCAATAGCACATCGTGAGTCAGTGTGTATTACAATGCCTTGTTGACTGTTTATGGAAGTGTGCTCTAAGTATGGCAGCTAGTTCAACTTGCAAAGTAGATCATCCATCTGAGGTTCTCCAAAGGGACGAGTTACCTCCTCCTATAGTTAAGGCTGCTCCTGCCTTCGTACTGGTGGTCTCTACAGAACCGTCTGTGTACTATTGTGAGGTGTTAGAGCCTTCATGTTTCTCTCTGCTATCTGTCGGAGCTCATGTGGGTTACAGTCAGCCTTTCTTGTCCCAGTTTGTAGAATGTTGAAGACTGCTGGCGGGGACTCCCACGGTGCTGGGGTGCTATTATACTGCCAGCCTGGGGTCACTAATTCTAAGGGGAAATACTTAACTCTAATCTTAATTTCTAAGGGTCGCTGCCACCAGACCCCCTCTGGACAGTATGTAACTCGTTAGGTAGCGGGCAAAGTGGACTAGGCATTGGGTTAGGTTTTTCAGTGACCAGATCGATAAGGGGAAAGAAGGGTGAAACCACAACATGTCTTAGTTCTTTCAAATGTTCCTTCTACTTACTTCAGTTCATTTTTGGTACTACCTAACCTCAGTTCTTTTGGGTAGCATGTCGATGGTCTAGGCACATGGGTAGTGTAATTCTGATATCAGGGTCACTTGGACGGAAATAAAGGTAACTGCTGTGGGAGAAATGAATACTCCTAAAATACTCAAAGAACAAGTTTATTAATATAAATTCAAAGTGGAAAATAGATGTTATTAACATATAACTACCAGGCTCAACTCCTGGGCTTATTCCAAATTCCATATTTCTTATTTACTTGTTTCCTTATTTTCATATTTACTCAACAGCAGTTACTCAGATATTACACTCTTACCGTGCACGCAATAACTGGTGTCACATTACATAGCAGGACCAGTTCCTTGTCCTTGCTCACAATACATAGTTATATGGCAACTCCTTGCAGATTACTTTACTTCTCCCACATTACTAGGTATTTCTCATTACATCCAGTTATAAGACCAACTGGCATATGATGCTTCACAGACTGTTGGTAGGGTATAGGAGATGCACTCACAACATGCTAATACTAATACAAACACCGACATGGGTCCACTACCCAACATGGGGTAATTATTAACAAACACATACAACCACACTGTGGACCATAACTCCAAGGTCTGTCCGAGGGTACAGCACTGGCGCCTTTAACAACTGCTGTTGTGGTCGGTTACACTCCGACACGAGGCGGGTCTGGGGTCCTCGGCCCACGAGGTAGAGTGGAGCCGATTAATCCTGCCGAATCGGCGCCATCACTCATACATTGACCACTGCTGGGTATCCACCGGCTCGGAGCGACCAGTGGGTTTCAATTAAACCCACCCTCAATCTGAGAACGAAGGTGAAAGGTGATACGGGAGGTTTTTGGGGAAGCATGGTGGGTCACAAACAAATCTTTAGTCTCGCCACGTAAGATATTTATGTTATATTACTTCTTACACTGGGTGAATGACAATTCCAATGTTAAAACATGAACACTGATGAACACTGTTATTCACTATAACAGACTAAATCAAACTGAATGGTTATAAACACAAAACATACCTGAGAACGAAGGTGAAAGGTGATACGGGAGGTTTAGTCCTCCCGCCTCGCACTGGTTTACATACCCCTGAGTTGTCAGCAGATCGCTACTCACGCAATGACAGAAATTACAAACAATCTAACTGCTACTCATTCAAGGATGACCCTCAGTTGACAAAGGTCTGGCGAATTACTAACGTTGATTTACACAGACTAATTCAAGATTGCATTTGCCAGTAGAGAGTGGAATAAACATAGTGACAACTGTGTTTGAAGGCGGGACTTACTGGGAGTGATCCCGAGTGTAAAACGGATGGGAAAAACACGTCTCTCCTGAGATTCTACAAGCGCTGTGGATTTGAATGTTATGTAGCGCAATATGAATTAAAGTGGGTTTTTAGGAATGACAATGATGTGTGCAGTACACAATTGTCTGGACTCATTGTATCAGGTCCTTTGCTGAGGATTGTGTGTCTTAATTTTAGTAGATTTACAGCGTCAGCTGCGCACAATAGCCATTTTTTCTGAATTTTGAATAATATTGAATTGTAACAGTTTATTTAGCTGGAAAAATACAGATACAGAGTGGATAATAATAACAATATTAACATGGCTGAGCCAGTTGAGAACCTGAGCTCTCTTTGAGGCACCCGATATATACTATACATTTATCTCAAGGAAGTATTATGTAACATTTAGTATTATCTGGAATAGTACAATAGCATGGTAGTTATAAGTACAGTATTACCCAGCTTAACGCTGTTTCGCTTAGCGCCTTTTACCGTATACGCGGTGCCTCGCCAGAGCCGAACTTTCACTTAACGCCGGTTTTTTCCACGTATACGCTGTGAGTGTCCTGCTCTAGAGCTATTTTTAGATTCGCCCCACCCCCCACCCGCCACCCTGCCTGACTGCCTGTTTTAGCTCATAAAATTCATACAAATTACCGGGCAAGAATATAATTTACATTGCTGGAATTCTTGCAATATGATGATCATTTTGAATATAAACATCATAGATTTTGCATTAGACATACAAATTTTAGATATAATGTTTACTCTGAGTAAATATGTTATTTTTTGTGCAAAATATATGACATTTGTATTCAAAATATTCCTGGGCTTACAAGGAATCCAGCAATGTCAATTATATTATCCTAACTTTAGTTTGAGGTATTATTTATTACTAAAAGGTAAATATTCTGGTTTTCCCACACATCTGGTAGGGACGGTTGGTGGGGGGGTGGGGGGAGGGAGGGACCCACCGACCATCTGTTGCCGTGTGAAGAATATTTTTTTTTTATTAACTGAAGATATTTGTTTTAGCTCATAAAATTCATAGAAATTACCTGGTCAGAATATAATTTACATTGCTGGAATTCTTATAATTTGATGATCATTTTGAATATAAACATCATAGATTTTGCATTAGACATACAAATTTTAGATGTAATGTTTACTCTGAGTAAATATGTTATCTTTTGTGCAAAATATATGACATTTATATTCAAAATATTCCTGGTCTTACAAGGAATCCAGCAATGTCAATTGTATTATCCTAACTTTAGTTTGAGGTATTGTTTATTAAAATTTAGTGGTTTTCCCCTAAAAATTTCTCAGAGAGGAAAGAGGCAGCAGTGTAGTGTGAGAAGAGAGGGAGGGAGTCCAGTCCGTTATTTGAATGGACATTAACTTGGCGACTTTATTTCTCTACTTCTCTTAAGTATTAATTGTGTGCATGTACTATCATAAAATTAAGATGATATTTTTACTAGAACATAGGTATTGTGAAAAAGTGGAGTTTGGGGATCGGGCCAGTTTCTATTGGAATTAATCCCATATGTTCTGTTGTTCACTTAGCGCGGTTTTGACTTAACACAGTACCCTGTGGGTTTTATTGACCGGGGTACTACTGTACATCTCATAATGTTACCACGGTTATCACTTCAATATTTATTTACTTTATTTATATATATATATATATATATATATATATATATATATATATATATATATATATATATATATATATATATATATATATATATGTGATATCCAGAAATTTCAGAGTAATTTCAAATGCCCCGCCATGAGTGATACTGAGCGTTCAAGGTCATCTGAGGGGAGGGAGCGCTGCCTGCTCGTAGCGAGAGATTGCGGAACTAGGCCTATATGATATTAAATGTGATTTACCGAATTAATAATGATGCGATTCATGAAGTTAAGGGACTATTATTGAATTTGAAATTATTATAGATCGTTTAGCAGTCTGAATAATGTTACGGGTGTCCCAAGGAGTTATTAGTTAGGCGGTAAATATATCACGTAGACCTAAGCTAACGCCTTGAGGAGACGCGACGCTGGCTAGGCCCAGTCCCGGAGAGCATTCACACAGACAAGACGTTCCGCGCGTCCATCAGAAATAGTCACGTGGCCTAGTCACCTGTGCTGCGCTATTGCAGTATAACAAGTAAGTCTCATTCGATCTCAGACAGGGTTAGATAGGGCATTGATAAAGTAAACTAGAGCTAACAGTGAGTTCATTTCAGGGTTTCCGTCAGAACCCACTTGATTGGAGTTGACCGGAGTTGACTGCGAGAGATTGACTGCCGTTTGAGACTGCCGTTGATGATTGAGGGTGGCGATTGTCGCCATTGGACCGATCAGTGTAGGCCTGTCACTGTTTAGCGGGGTAGAAAAGGATCTCTTGAGTGAACGAGTGCTCCCGACAACTAACACGACACGGGACCAGCATCAGCAGTGGGTGATCAGTTCTTACCACTCCGGTGCACAACCCCACAGGTCCCGAGCAGCTAGTGAAACCCTCTTGCTAACGGGAAGCTAAAGTTTTTCTCAACTGAACAAGGTCTGATTGGCTCACTCTCTTCCTGCCCATGGACGCACTGGGAGTACACTGAGGCTATCTGAGTATATTAATGGTCACACACTGAGACCGTGAGTCTAGGACTCTAGGAGATACCTAGAGGAACATTTTATCTTCCTTATCACGGGTGTAGTTAACACCATTCCTCAGACTGATATTATCTTGACGTGTGTAGTTTAATATTTCTTAAATAATTTTGATAGTAGTGTTTTTTTGAATGTTTGTGCCATTAAGTGGAACCAGAGTGATACTGTGATTTGATTCTCTTAATGCCTCTAATTCTTCATAATTCTGATCTCAGGTTAACCTTGTTCCCCAGAGCAGTGGTTAGGTTAGGTTAGGAAGTGTACACCTGTTGGGGTGCTATAATTTTGTTGAGTGATATTATTCTGCTGAAAGCCCTTAAGGCCTATTCATTGTAGAGTATTTAATTTCTTATCTTTTATGACCATTCCTCAGTGACTGATATTATTTTGTTGAAGACCCTTTAGGCCTATTCATTGTGGAGTATTTAATTTCTTATTTTTTAGTACCATTTCCTAAGTGACTGATATTATTTTGTGAAAGCCCTTAAGGCCTGTTCATGTGTGCAAACAACATTTCTTAATACTTCAAATTTATTGTTGCCTGTGTTTCTAATAATTTCTATGTCATGTATAACTTTTATTCCCCAGAGTAGTGTTTAAAGTTTAAGTTAAGAGGTGCGCATATTGGTGTACCATTATTTGATTGTGTTTGTAGTGTTGGAGGGAATATAAGTGTCTAAATTTTACAGTGTGTCTCATTCATCCCAGTCACAGACGCTATCCTTCCACGGGTCACGGACAGTTCATTTTGTGTAGTAGATTTAAGTGTTCTTGTGCTGGTTCGGGATTTTTCTCAAAGGGGCGCTTCCACTGCCTTTACCATCTATTAAATTTTAATAAACCCCAAGTCAAGTGAGAAATTAAAGTCCAGCAAATTCCGACCGGTATATATATATATATATATATATATATATATATATATATATATATATATATACATATATATATATATATATATATATATATATATATATATATATATATATATATATATATATATATATATATATATATATATATATATATATATATATATATATATATATATATATATATATATATTGTTACGAGTTGGGGATTTAGAATATAGTTATACGTCTACCCAGATCCCAACAGGTAACAAAAAAAACAAAAAACAAAGACAATCGGACTATAAAAGGGTAGACAAAGGATGCGAGTTTTTGTTGTGTATAATAAAGTACCATAAATTCCTTAACAAAATATTCAGCTTATAAATTACCCTTAACCAAACTTAACCTAAACATTAACAGTATTAATACAACATAAACCATTTTGAAGCAAGTGGACGTGGGGGAGGCAATACAAGATAAAAGTACTTAAGTGAGGAGCCGAGATGGCTGACGAGTAAAGCTGAGTATTGTAGAAGACGGTAGGTAGTCACTGTCCGTAGGTTTAGAGGATAGATGATCCTGTGGTCACTTCCCAGAGCCAAGTCCTCTCTCCTCGAATTGGAGCTGACAAAGAAGACTTTGAGGAGGTGACGCAACAACCAGGATATGGAGAAGAGAAACCCCGGAGTGGTAACTAAGACGAGTCATACTCGTGTCTCGTCCCTAGATGGCGTTGCTCGTGGTGCTGGGTAGGTAGATCAAGACAATAGATGGCGTGGTTCGTAGTGCTGGGTGGAGGGGTTCGTAACAATATATATATATATATTTATATATATATATACATACATATATATACATATACACACACATACATACACATACACATATACATATAAATTAGAGTGGAATTTAAAAACATAAGTATAATGGGGGAGCAGTACAACCCGGGTTGTGCAGTAATAAGGTTGAACAAGAGGACAGAGCTTTCAGGATTAAGTCTAGTTGGCAATTATGTGTATTGCAATGGTAATTACTTATTTATTTACATGATAATTTCCGATAAAACGGATTTGGTGGTACAATAAAAGCAGGTACTGTAAATATAGTAAGTGTTACAAGAAATATTAATACTTCGACAATAGATATTTTTTAGAGATGATTTAAAGGAAGGGAGCATAGTCTTTGCTCGGATGGGTGGTGGTAAGTTGTTCCATACCTTCACACCATGATATTTTATGGAGGTCTGGGACTGAGAGGAGCGCATGGGAGGTGGTCTTAGTAGCTCTGGGTGCCTTAAGTTGTATCTCTGATTATTCTGGAATTGGAAGTAATTATTGTCAAGCAAGTGATTGATAGATTTGTAAACAAAGAGGGCACAGCAGTAAGTGTTAATATCTTCGAATTAAATTA
>NW_024713711.1:0-9845 GCF_018991925.1 Homarus americanus
TGTCCTAAAGTGCGATTACTTAAGACACTTGGAATGAAAAGATAAATTATTCCAAGTGCGATTACTACTAAACAACTCGACTTGGACTGATGAAGCCTTTAAGTGTGATTAAGTGGCTTTCTTAAGTGTGATTATTTAAAATCTCTTATATCAATGACAGGAGACGTAAATAAGCGTACTTAAATATCAATTAAGACAATTTCATAGTTACATCCAAATTAATCAAGTTAATTACTTATCGTTTTTGGCTTCAACTATTCAAAACAACAACAACAATAAAACAACAATACCAACAATAAACAACAGAAGAAGAAGAAGAACAAGAACAAGAACAAGAAGAAGAACAAGAACAAGAACAAGAACTCAATATATCAATCCACTATTATCCTGTTTACTCATCTCTCTCTTTATCTCCTTCCACATCATCTTTATCATCGTCTTAATCTCTTGGCAGTCTTCTTCATCTTTGCCTCGTTTCTTAACTTCCTCCTCAGAGATAAGACCCGTAATGACAAGAGTGTTTAAGGCAGTTATTAGCGCCTTCACCCTTAACTATTGTTCCCTGCAGGCTGTGTATAACCTCGGCCACACACACACACACACACGTCTTGAGAACAGTCGATTGATATCTGGGTAATTACTGCCGTTCTTCGTTAGCTCTCTCTCTCTCTCTCTCTCTCTCTCTCTCTCTCTCTCTCTCTCTCTCAATATATTTCTCTCTGTCTTTGTCTATCTATTTATTCATCTCTCTCTCTCTCTCTCTCTCTCTCTCTCTCTCTCTCATTTGTTCACTGTCTTTGGGTTTCCTGTTTTTATTCTTGGTCTTTCTGTCTCCCCTTCCTGTCATCGTCTGTCTGTCTATGCGTCTCTGTCTCTCTTATCTGGTTCTCTTTTCGTTTATTTTTTTACATCACCACTTGTTTGTGTTCGTCTGTGTCCGTGATTGTCTCTGTGCTTGCGTGAGTGCGTGTCTGTATATGTAATTGCTTTGTGTGCGTGCGTGCGTTATGTCTATACACGCACACATATATAAGTAAGATAAATCATTCCATTTTTTAATTTCTCGACGCATTAACATATAGATAAGCATCCATGTTGTACTGCGAGAGGTCGAAGAAAATAATTTTTTTTTTAACCAATAAAAACCTTCCTTCTAATCATCTCGTTCGTTGATTGGCTTTCCCTCCCTGATACGTTTTATCCAAATATGCTGAACCATATTATGAAGAGTGGTGAAACTCTTGATGCATTGCTCCCTCACTCCTCACTCACAAACGGGGGGGGGGCGTGGGAGGGGGACAGACGTAGGGAGAGAGAGGGAGGAAGGGGAGAGAAAGAGGGGGAGAGGTAGGGAGATAGGGAGAGAGAGAGAGAAAAATAAACAAATATTGGCAGGATGAACAACCTGTATCTATTGCCTCTCAAAAAACATAGCGTATATGTTTCAATATTCCCGAGAAGCAGTCAGGTCAGGGGTGGGGATGGGGCTTGATAATAAACAGAAACCTCTTTAAAATAATAACCTTTTCCTTACCTTTACACACACACACACACACACACACACACACACACACACACACACACACACACACAAACACACACACACACACACACACACACACACACGAGTTTCAAGACGCTGAGAGACAAGTAAGCATAACGAGATGAATATTAAAGATAAAGAAGGAATATGGATAAAGAAGAAAGAACGATAGGGCTGGATAAAGGTTAGGGAAGAGAGAGACAAAAGGGATAAAGATTAAGTAAATAAAAAAGGCGAAAAGGGATACCTCCATCCCCTCTCCTCTCAACATCATACTACAGTACCCTACCCTACACTCGCCTACACCACAGCACACTACACTACCCTACACCACAGCACACTACCATACAGCACTTCCATACCCGAGTGATCAGTTGTGAGCAACTGGCTGGGCCCAGCCTCGACCTGGTCCCGGCGGTGCTACAGGCCACCGCCACGGGTCTACTGTCGGCTTTTCTGAAGGTTCTTTTATGTTACATTTGTTGGTTTTGTTGTTTTTCTTTAATAATTCATTTATTTACGTAGTTTTTCTCAGGATTTGTATGAATTTATACTCAAATAGCAGTTACAATTATATTGACGCTGTGTGTGGCCCTTTTGCAGCCAATCTTGGCTACTAACTCAAGATAAAGAAGGAATCGCCGTAAATAAGAAGGTCCGGCGCTCTTCTCAGGCTCGACCGCTGTCACCCAAACTGAAATAGACAACTGTCCCTTGACTCACCACGTAACCATAACGTATCTGATTGAGTTGTTAAGCAACAGGAACACTTTGGTAAAAGATGAAATAATAACAACTTGTAGGAATCTCTCTGTCTGTCTGTTGGTCTGTGTCTGTCTGTTGGTCTCTGTCTGTGTGTGTCTCAGTCTCTGTCTGTCTTTGTATCTCAATCTCTGTCTGTGTGTCTGTGTCTGTTTCTGTCTGTCTGTCTCTGTCTGTTTGCCTCAATCTCTATCTGTATTTGTCTTTGTCTGTCTGTCTCTGTCTGCCAGAGACATAAACTGAAACAGACAAACAGACAGATATTGAGACACAAAGATAAATAGACTGAGAGACACAGGCAGAGACACTCACACACAGACAGACGGACAGAGATAGTCAGACAGACAGACAGAATGCGAAAGGTAGACAGGCAGAGGCAGACATACAGATAGACAGTCAGGCAGGGACCTACATTGTGAGAAAGATATGACAGGCAGAGAAAGACGCAGACACACAGTCAGACAGAGACAGACAAAGTGAGAATGACAGACAGAGTGAAGAAGACAGACAGAGTGAGAAAGACAAACAGAGCGAGAAAGAATGACAGCGAGACAGACAGGGTGAGAAAGACATACAGACAGACAGACATATAGTCAAAGTGATAAAGATAGAACAGACATACAGACAGATAGACAGAGACAGTCAGACCAAATGACAGACAGACAAAGACAGTTAGACAAACAGATATAAGAACATAAGAACATAAGAATGGAGGAAACTGCAGCGGGCCTATTGGCCCATACTGGGCAGTCCCGTTTACACCCAACCCCTATTGCTCATATGAGCATCCAACCTATGTTTGAAGCAATTCAGCGTGTTCGAGTTAATGATGATATTTGGTAACTTGTTCCATTCATCCACTACTCTGTTTCCAAACCAGTGTTTACCTATTTCACGCCTAAATCTAAATTTGTCCAATTTAAAACCATTGTTACGAGTTCGCTCCTGGTTGGATAATTTGAGTACCTTTGTAATGTCCCCTTTGTTTAGCCCTGCCTTCCACTTATACACCTCTATCAGGTCGCCTCTCGCTCTACGTCTCTCGAGGGAGTGCAAATTAAGATGCTTTCACCTGTCTCTATACTCAAGGTTCCTAATGCCCGGGATTAGTCTTGTCATTCTCCTCTGAATTCTTTCCAAGGATTCTATATCCATTCTGTAATACGGTGACCAGAACTGAACTGCGTAATCCAGGTGTGGTCTCACAAGAGCAAGATACAGTTTTAGGATAACCTCGCTAGTCTTGTAACTAACACTCCTTTGTATGAACCCAAGTACTTTATTAGCCTTGTTACGAGCAAAAACACATTGTTTACTTGGCTTAAGGTTCCTACTTATCATTACTCCTAAATCTCTCTCGCAGTCGGATTTCTCTATGGCATCGTTGTTCATCTGGTATCTGGTTTCCCTGTTTACATTTCCTATACTGAGTACTTTACATTTGTCGATGTTGAATTTCATCTGCCATTTTTCAGACCATTCGAAAATTTTTTTTAGATCCTCCTGTAGTTTTGCCGAGTCCTCGTCAGATTTGATAACACGTCCTATTTTAGTATCATCGGCAAATTTACTTATGTTGCTGTCTATGCCGATATCTATGTCGTTTATGTATATAATAAACAATAATGGTCCAAGTACTGAGCCTTGGGGAACTCCACTTGTGACGTTGCTCCAATGGGACTTAGTGCCGTTAATGCTCACTCGCTGTTTCCTGTCCTGTAACCACGCCCTAATCATTTAAGGATGTCACCTTTGATGCCATGAGCTTCTACCTTTCTAATTAGTCTTTCGTGGGGGACTCTATCGAAGGCTTTGCTAAAGTCGAGATATACCACATCATAATTGTGCCCTCGTCCACTGAGGATTCGAAAACTGATGAAAGAATGTTAATAGATTAGTTAGGCAAGAACGTCCGCTTGTGAAGCCATGCTGGGAATCATTGATCAATCGGTGCTTCTCCAGGTGATTTCGAATAGAGTTTGAAATGATTGCTTCCAGTAATTTGCCTACTATTGATGTTAGACTGATTGGGCGGTAGTTAGAGGATAGTGATCTATCTCCCTTCTTGAAAATCGGTATTACTCTTGAAAATCGGTATTACGTATTACGTATAGACAAAATGAGACTGTCAGACAGACAGATAACGAATGAGAGAAAGACATAGACATACCGAGACAGAAATAGACAGACAGAGACAGACACTCAGACAGACATACAGAGACTGACAGACAGACACACAGAGACTGACAGACAGACATAAAGAGACTGACAGATAGACAAACAGAGACAGACGGAGACAGACACAGAGAAACAAAGAAAGATAGACAGAGACACACACAGACAGCAAACAGACAGACAGACAGAAGGAGAGGGACAGACAGAAACAGAGAGACGGAGACGGAAACTAACACAGACGAAAGAGACAGACAGACAGAGACAGTCAGACAGACGGGCAGAAACACTCTGTCTGTCTGTCTGTCGGTTTCTGTGTGTTTGTCTTTCTTACAATATCGGTCTCTGTCTCTCTAGCTGTCTCTGCCCGATTGCCTTTCTCACTCTGATTGCCTGTCTGTCCGTCTGCCTATCACTGTCTCTCTGTCTATCTCTGTGTATCTGTCGCTCTATGCCTGTCTGTGTTTTCTCTTGTATGAATGTCTCTGTGTCTGTCTGACTATCTCTGTCCGTCTGTCTGTTGGCCTCTGTCTGTCTGTGTGTATCTCTCGGTCTCTGTCTGTCTCTCTCATAATTCAGATGAAAATTATGCCAACACAAAAATATATTTTACATACATAACAATAATATGTTTATACATGAATCTGTATTACATAAAATAGATGATGTAAGAAATACAAAGGCGCTGATTTTCCAACTGAAAGGCGCGATAAAAGCAGCTTTCCTTATGCACGAGACACAACAAACAAATAATGTAATATATAGTCAAAGCTGATGCGAGTTGGAATTGAGGCGGAACAACCAGAAAAATGTTCCAAGTATTTCTTCTTTTACCAAAGTGTTCCTGTTCCTTTTTATTTACATTATCATTTGTACGACGATTGCTTCCTTATCTTGAGTTAGTGTATATACAACTTATTTATCAACTTATGTCTTTGTAATATATCAGCGGCAACACACACACACACACTGCAGCGCTATTTGTCTTATTTAAAACCATTTGTACGAGTTTCCTGACTTCCATTTATACACCTCGATCATATCGCCCCTCACTCTACGTCTCTCCAGGGAGTACAAATTTATGTGCTTTAATCTGTCTCTGTATTCAAGGTTCGTAATACCCTGGATTATTAGTCTTGTCATTTTCCTCTGAATTAATTCTAGGGATTCTGTATCCATTCTGTAGTACGGTGACCAGAACTGAACTGCTTATTCCAAGTGAGGTACTTTGTTACCCCTCTTCCCTACTTATCATTACTCCTAAATCTTTCACACGCACACACAACAGTTGTAACTTGTAAACAACAACTCTAGCTCTGCTATTTGAGTATAAATTCAAACATATCCTGAGAAAAACTGCTTAAACATATGAATTATTAAAGAAAAAAGAAAAAACACCATATGTAACATAAATAGGCCTTCGAAAAGGCCGATAGTAGACCCCCTGGCGGTGGCATGACGAACTACGTACCACCGTCTAGCGCCGCCGGGACCAGGTCGAGGCTGGGCGCAGCCAGTTGCTCACTTGAACTACTCCTACTACAAACACGACTACTAAAAATAATTATGGCCTCCAACCTCCCCTTATAGCCATACCTTCTCCACTAATTTATTACCTGACTATCCGTAATACAAAAGTAACTACCCAAGCTGACTTAGTTAAATTGTAGATCTATGAGGCATTCAGTGACTGTTGCCTCATAGTCTATTTCTGCAACTGTTGATAGTTTAGAGGCCGACGATCTTGTTCCCCAGAGGCAAAGCAATGCAGACCTGAGTAGAGAGAAGGACAGGCGTTATCTCAACCAGGATGCAATGTTTTTTTCTGGTCTTTTTTTTTTCTGTTCAGATAACAGCTCGGCCAGTCTGGTGTAGAAGCATCTTACACTTGGTCCCATCTACCCAGATGTTGTGACCGCCAGAGGAGTGAAGCTGCCTTGATCCACGTTCTGAATTCTCTTTACTACGCCCTGTTCTTGTCGTTTACGTTCCTCTTGTGTATAGCCTCGAGAGACCGGTTACGGTGACCTTTGGCCATGGGATCGAATATCCTTTTATAAAAAAGGCTCGCTGGCCCTAAGTCCAGAATCCTCAATCACTGAGGTCTATCCACATGGGCTTCGTTGGTTGTGTCTGAAGTCCGGTGACAGATTCTCACCGTCCAATGGGAGGAGGGCCAGTTCCACCGTCATTTCGTGGCAGATTTCCTCCAGTATATTCGCTGTAATATTCCTTACTTCGTAATGCGCCATGCATACCAAGCCACCCTTCTTGCACACCATGGCGTGGTTGATGTCGAAGGATGAACCACAAACGCATACAGTTTACTGTCCTACCATGCCCTAGACTAGAGCAATGGCGTCTGTAAATTCTTGTTTATTAAGGCTGAAGCCCGTTGCTCTTATCGGTTAGCCGGTTTGAGGCCCCCACCTCCTGCGCTACAGCTACTTTGTTCCTCAAGTTCACTGACAATTGTTGCATCAGTTGCAAAGTTTTTTATTTTGGGTATGCTGCCGTTCTGTCGTAAAGGAACGTCAAATCTTGTGTAATTCGTTGGTGTCCACCAAATCTGCATTTTGAGCTGCTACTACTACTAATACTATAAAAACATCCCTCCCTCCCCCACCCTCCCTCCAGCATTATCGCATATTTATAAGACAACAGAATCATCGTATTAATTACTCAAAGGGATTATGTAAAAGAGGATTATCCCATAACACTACTAGGAGGTACAGGTATTTAAGGTCATTAAAAAAGTGCGCGTGTAACCGTGCAATAAATATCTCACTAGTTCATAAGACCCATTCAACAAGTGTACACACACACACACTTAATATGCAAAATCGTAGACACACACATAAAGAATCTAAATAAACGTACATACTCACATACATACACACATAATGAATCTGCAAAAACGTACACACCGCCGAGCGTAAAGAAGAAATAATTACGGTGCAGCAGTAAGTAGACATGCGTAGAACAAAGGGTCAACAAGAGCCTGCTTGATCGACCTGAGTGCTGAGGATGGCCAAACCAACAACCACACAAGTTGAACACGATGTAAGTCCATACATAGCCGGCATACAGTAAGTAACCTCACACACACACACACACACACACACACACACACACACACACACACACACACACACACACTACATCCTTGACCACCGAAGGGTCAAGACGTACCTGGCACTCCTCTTGGAGCAGCCAGGTTAACTGTTAAGGTGGCCCATACCAACCCCCTCCCCTCAACCCTCCTCCCCACCGGAATATCAACAAGTTCTCGCCAGAAGTTACAATTTCATTTAGGAAAGGAAAGGAACCAGTGTTAAACAGAGGTGAACAGTGGTGAACAGTGCTTAAGTCAGTGAGAACAACTCAACAGTAACAGTCGTACCCAAGTTAACCTTCACACAGTGAGGTACTAGGTACCCAGTGATAACGGCCTGTGAGACCCAACAACAACCAGCGATGTGTTAATCCGTCTACGATAGGATGGCCTGGGACCACACCTCACTCATATAACACCATCTGTGAGGGAATTACTACACCACGTCAGGTCCCTCATAACACCATCTGTGAGGGAGTTACTACACCACTTGAGGCCCCTCATAACACCATCTGTGAGGGAATTACTACACCACGTGAGGCCCCTCATAACACCATCTGTGAGGGAATTACTACACCACGTGAGGCCCCTCATAACACCATCTGTGAGGGAATTACTACACCACGTGAGGCCCATCATAACACCATCTGTGAGGGAATTACTACACTACGTGGTCCCTCATAACACCATCTGTGAGGGAACTACTACACCACGTCAGGTCCCTCCTAACACCATCTGGGAGGGAGTTACTACACTACGTGTTTGTTGTTCAACACCTACAATAATCTGAATGTTCACTGTATGTTCCTTTACCTTTCTCTAATGAAGGCTTTTGTTAAACCACCAATGTATGTAATAAGTCATTTATGTCCAATGCATATTTTCAGCCTTCGGGCTGCAGAACTTTTTCAATAAACCGTCAATTATTATTATTATTATTATTATTATTATTATTATTATTACACACACACACACACACACACACACACACAAAAGGATCAATAGGTGTTTCATATAATAGGTCCCACACTCTCTCCCCTGCTGTAAGTGTAACCGTCCAGAGGGTTTCACCGCTGTTAATAATTGATAGGTAGCGCCGAGATAGGCCCTGGAGGGGGGCGGGTGATAAGTGAAAGGGGATGAGGGACAAGGGAGTGATAGGTTCAGTGAGAGGGGGATGAGGGAATAGGAGGAGAGTGAAAGGGAGGAGGGAGTGGGAGGTTCAGTGAAAAGGGGATGAGGGAAGAGGGGAATAAGAGAGAAGTGAAGGGGAGTGGAAGAGGGAGACGAGAATGGAAGGTAGAGATAGAAGGAGAAGGTGAGTGAGGGGGAAATTAAAAGGGAAAAATGAGTGAGAGGGTATAGAGAAAGAAAGCGGGTAAGGAGGGAAAGTGAGATGGTGGTAAGAGAGAGGAGGAAGTAGAGGGACTAAATGAGGTTAAATAAAAGAGAGGAGTTTGAGAGGAAGAAGAATGAGAGGAAGTTCAATAAAATGGGGCGAGACGCAGAGTGGTAAGGGGGAAGAGGAGAGTAAGAAAGGAGTTCAGGGAGAGAGAGGTTAAGTAAGAGGGAAGTGAGTATAAGGTTGTGTGAGAGAGAGAGAGAGAGAGAGAGAGAGAGAGAGAGAGAGAGAGAGAGAGACGTGTCAACAAGATGGGGGAGGTAGGAAGAGAGGTAGGTACTCCTTATCAGCTGGTCATTACGGCATATGGAAGGCTTAGAGCTACGAATATTCACCCTAAATCATTGTTGTTGTCTCGAGCGCATTGAACACGAGATGCAGGTTCGTGTTTTCATGTCATTTTTTTTTTACGAGTTTTAATTGAAGTGCGCACTGCTTAAGTAAACACACACACACACACTTCACCTGACCTTGTTTTTACTTTTCCTTTTATGTTTATTGTACGTGTATGTAAACAAACTGGGTTAAAATAAATAATTAATGAGCTTGGAGGAACAAAGATTATACTTAGGTTGGCTGTAGAGTTGAGTTGATAAGTATGTTTTGTTTTATGCCTTGTGTTGTGTAGTAACTTCTGAGGTGTAACCGACCGCTGATGATGATGTGTTCCAACGCCCTCGTCACATATCAACACCCACGTCACATCTCAACACCAGCGTCACATCTCAACACCAACGTCACATCTCAACACCCGCGTCACATCTCAACACCCACGTCACATCTCAACACCCACGTCACATCTCAACACCAACGTCACATCTCAACACCCACGTCACATCTCAACACCAACG
>NW_024713712.1:0-29885 GCF_018991925.1 Homarus americanus
GGAGTGTCAGAGATGTACCTGGGAGTGCTCAGAGGTGTACCTGGGAGTGTCTAAGGTGTACCTGGGAGTGTCTGAGGTGTAGCCTGGGAGGTCAGAGGAGAACCAGGAGTGTAAGAGGTGTACGGGAGTGTCAGTGGTGTACCAGGGAGTGTCAAAGGTGTACCTGGGAGTCTCAGGTTTACCTGGGAGTGTCTCAGGTGTACCTGGGAGCATCAGAGGTGTACCTGGGAGTGTCTGAGGTGTACCTGGGAGTGTCTGAGGTACCTGGGAGTGTCTGAGGTAATGGGAGATTCACAGGAGTGCCTAGAGTGTGAGAGGAGGTACCTGGGAGTGTGAGAGGTGTACCTGGGAGTGCCTGAGGTGCCTGGGAGTATCAGAGGTACTGGGAGGTCAGGTGTACCTGGGAGCCGGAGGTACCTGGGAGGTCAGAGGTACCTGGGAGTGCCGAGGTACCTGGGAGTGTCGGAGGTGTTCCTGGGAGAGCCAGTGTACCTGGGAGGTCAGGGGTGTAACTGAAGTGACGGAGGTGTAACTGGGAGTGTCAGAGGTGTACCTGGGAATGTCAGACGGTACCTGGGAGAGATACCTGGGAGGACAGAGGAGTACCTGGCAGCAAGGGTGTACCTGGGAGGGAGAGGTGTACCTGGCGTGTCAGAGGTGTGCCTGGGAGTGTCTGATGTGTACTGGGAGTGTCTGAGGTGTACCTGGGAGTGTCAGGAGAACCAGAAGAAGAGGTACCTGGGAGGCTGGTGAGGTGTACCAGGAGTGTCAGAGGAGCACCTAGGAGGCCGAGGGTACCTGGGAATGCCGGAGGTACCTGGAAGTGTCGGAGGCATACCTGGGAGGTCAGAGGTGTACCTGAGAGTGTCAGATGTGTACCTGGAGCTCAGAGGTGTACCAGAGAGGTCAGAGGTGTACCTGGGAGTGTCAGAGGAGTACCTGGCAGTGTCAGGGTGTACCTGGGAGGTGAGAGGTGTACCTGGGAGGTCAGAGGTGTGCCTGGGAGGTCTGATGTGTACCTGGGAGTGTCTGAGGTGTACCTGGGAGCAAGCAGAGAACCAGGAAGCGGGGTGAGGCACTGGAGTGTCAGAGGTGTACCAGGGAGTGTCAGAGGAGTACCCAGGGAGGTCAGAGGTGCACGGGAATGTCAGGGGTGTACCAGGGAGTGTCTGAGGAGGACCTGGGAGTGTTGCAGTGGCCTGGGAGCCGGAGGTACCTGGGAGGCCGGAGGTGTACCTGGGAGTGCCAGAGGTGACCTGGGAGTGTTGAGGTATACCTGGGAGAGCCAGAGAGGGCCTTGGTGAATAGGAGGTGAACCTGGGAGGCCAGAGGTTTACCTGGGAGTATCAGAGGTACCTGGGAGGTCAGGTGTACCTGGGAGTGTCAGGTAACTGGAAGTGACGGAGGTGTAACTGGGAGTGTCAAAGGTACCTGGGAGTGTCAGAGGTACCTGGGAGTGTCGGAGGTTTCCTGAGAAGTCAGGCGGTCTGGGAGTGTCAGATGTGTACCTGGGAGGTCAGAGGTACCTGGGAGGTCAGAGGAGTACCTGGGAGTGTCGGGAGAGCCCTGGGAGGCCAGGGGTGCCTGGGAGTGTTGGAGGTACCTGGGAGTGCGGAGGTGTACCTGGGAGGTCGCAGGTACCTAGGAGTGTCAGAGCAGTTCCTGGGAGGCTGGGAGCACCTGGGAGGCGCAGAAGTGTACCTGGGAGGTCAGGGGTGTACCAGAGAGTGCTCAGAGGAGTACCTGGGAGATCCGGGGTGTACCTGGGAGTGTCCAAGGTGTACCTGGGAGTGTCTGAGGTGTAGCCTGGGAGTGTAGGAGGAACCAGGAGTGTAAGAGGTGTACTTGGGAGTGTCAGTGGTGTACCAGGGAGGTCAAAGGTGTACCTGGGAGTGTCAGAGGTACCTGGGAGCTGAGAGGTACCTGGGAGGTCAGAGGTGTACCTGGGAGTATCAGGTGAGTACCTGGGAGCGTCAAAGGTGTACCTGGGAATGTCAGGTACCAGGGAGTGTCTGAGGAGTACCTGGGAGTGTCAGAGGTGTACCTGGGAGTGTCAGGGGTGTACCTAGGAGTGTCTCCAGGTTTACCTGGGAGTGTCTCAGGTGCCTGGGAGATCAGAGGATGTACGGAAGTGTCTGAGGTGTACCTGGTGTCTGAGGTGTACCTGGGAGGGCCTGAGGTACCTGGGAGTGCCTGAGGTGTACTTGGAGAGTCACAGGAGACCTGGGAATGTCAGGGGTGTACCTGGAGGTCGTGGAGGTGTACCTGGGAGTGTGTGAGGCGTACCTAGGAGTGTCAGAGCAGTTCCTGGGAGTGTCAGTGAGTACCTGGGAGTGTCAGAAGTGTACCTGGGAGTGTCAGGGGTGTACCAGAGAGTGCCAGAGAGGCACCTGGGAGTGTCAGGGGTGTACCAGGGAGTGTCAGGAGTACCTGGGAGTGACAAAGGTATACCTGTGAGTGTCAGAGATGCACTGGGAGTGTCAGAGGTGTACCTGGGAGTGTCTAAGGTGTACCTGGGAGTGTCTGAGGTGTAGCCTGGGAGTGCCAGAGGAGAACCAGGGAGTGTAAGAGGTACGTGGAGTGTTAGAGGTACCAGGGAGTATCAGAGGATTATCTGGGAGGGTCGGAGGTACCAGGGAGTGTCAGAGGAGTACCTGGGAGTGTCGAGGGGTACCTGGGAGTGTCAGAGGTGTACCAGGGACTGTATGAGGTGTACCTGGCAGTGTCAGGTGTGTACCAGGGAGTGTCAGGAGTACCTAGGAGTGACAGAGGTATACCTGTGAGTGTCAGAGATGTACCTGGGAGTGTCAGAGGTGTACCTGGGAGTGTCTAAAGTGTACCTGGGAGTGTCTGAGGTGTAGCCTGGGAGTGTCAGAGGAGAACCATGGAGTGTAAGAGGTGTACTTGGGAGTGTCAGTTGTGTACCAGGGAGTGTCAAAGGTGTACCTGGGAGTGTCAGAGGTGTACCTGGGAGTGTCAGAGGTGTACCAGGGAGTGTCAGAGGTTTACCTGGGAGTATCAGTGGAGTACCTGGGAGTGTCAAAGGTGTACCTGGGAGTGTCAGGGGTGTACCAGGGAGTGTCTGAGGAGTACCTGGGAGTGTCAGAGGTGTACCTGGGAGTGTCAGGGGTGTACCTAGGAGTGTCTCAGGTTTACCTGGGAGTGTCTCAGGTGTACCTGGGAGTATCAGAGGTGTACCTGCGAGTGCCTGAGGTGTAACTGGGAGAGTCACAGGAGTACCTGGGAGTGTGAGAGGTGTACCTGGGAGTGTGAGAGGTGTACCTGAGTCACAAGAGAACCTGGGAGCAGGAGAGGTGTACCTGGGAGTGAGAGGGGCCTGGGAGTGTCTGAGGCACCTGGGAGTATCAGAGGTGTACCTGGGAGTGTCGGAGGTGTACCTGGGAGTGTCAGAGGTGTACCTGGGAGTGTCGGAGGTGTTCCTGGGAGAGTCAGGGGTGTACCTGGGAGTGTCAGGGGTGTAACTGGAAGTGACGGAAGTGTAACTGGGAGTGTCAGAGGTGTACCTGGGAATGTCAGACGTGTACCTGGGAGTGCCAGAGGAGTACCTGGGAGCAAGTCAGGAGGAGAACCCAGTGTCAAGGTGTACCTGGAGTGTCAGAGGTGCCCTGGGAGGCCGAGGCCTGGGAGCAAGTCTGATGTACCAGAGTGTCTGAGGTGTACCTGGGAGTGTCAGGGGAGAATCAGGAAGTGTAGAGGTGTACCTGGGAGTGTCAGAGGTGTACCAGGGAGTGTCAGAGGAGTACCTAGAAGTGACAGAGGTGTACCTGGGAATGTCAGAGGTGTACCTGGAATTATCGGAGGTTTACCTGGGAGTGTCGGAGATGTACCTGGAAGTGTCGGAGGCGTACCTGGGAGTGTCAAAGGTGTACCTGAGAGCGTCAGATGTGTACCTGGGAGTGTCAGAGGTGTACCAGAGAGTGTCAGAGGTGTACCTGGGAGTGTCAGAGGTGAACCAGAGAGTGTCAGAGGAGCACCTGGAGCACAGAGATGTACCTGGGAGGTCGAGGTACCTGGAGTGCCAGAGGTGTAACTGGGAGAGTCACAGAGTACCTGGGAGGGGAGAGGTGTACCTGAGTGTGAGAGAGGTGTACCTGGGAGGTCTGAGGTGTACCTGGGAGTATCAGAGGTACCTGGAGTGTCGGAGGTGTACCTGGGAGTGTCAGAGGTTTCACCTGGGAGTGTCAGAGGTACCTGGGAGTGTCGGAGGTGTTCCTGGGAGAGTCAGGGGTGTACCTGGGAGGTCAGGTGTAACTGGAAGGACGGAGGTGTAACTGGGAGTGTCAGAGGTGTACCTGGGAGTGTCAGGGTGTACCTGGAAGTCAGGAGGTAACTGAAGTGACGGAGGTAACTGGGAGTGTCAGAGGTGTACTGGGAATGTCAGAGGTGTACCTGGAGTGTTGGGAGGAGTGACCTGGGAGTGTTAGGAGGAGGCTCTGGGAGTGTCAGGGGTGTACCTGGGAATGCCTGAGAGGTGTACCTGGGAGTGTAAGAAGTGCCTGTGAGTATGGAGGTGTACCTGGGAGTGTCGGAGGTGCCCGGGTGTGTCTGAGGAGTACCTGGGAGGTGAGTGTTGTACCTGGGAGTGTCGGGTGGTGTACGAGGGAGTGTCAGAGGTATACCTGGGAGTGTCAGAGGTGTACCTGGGAGTGTCAGAGGTGCACCTGGGAGTCAGAGGTAGAACCAGGAGGTCAGGAGGAGTACCTGGGAGTGTCAGGAGGTGTACCTGGGAGTATCAGAGGTACTGGGAGGCCAGGGGTGTCACCTGGGAGGTTAGGGGGTGTAACTGGAAGTGACGGAGGTGTAACTGGGAGTGTCAAAGGTGTACCTGGGAGTGTCAGAGGTGGGAGTGTCGGAGGTGTCCCTTGAGAGTGTCAGGCGGTACCTGGGAGTGTCAGATGCACTGGGACAATGAGGTGTACCTGGGAGTGTCAGAAGAGTCCCTGGGAGTGTCGGGGTGTACCAGAGAGTGTCAGGAGGAGTACCTGGGAGGCCAGGGGTGTACCTGGGAGCACGGGAGGTGTACCTGGGAGGTCAGGGAGTTCCTGGGAGGCTGTGAAGTGTACCTGGGAGTGTCAGGTGAGTACCAGAGAGTGTTAGGGAGGAGTACCTGGGAGGGTCAGGGGGTGTACCAGGAGTGTCAGGAGTACCTGGGAGTGACAGAGGCATACCTGTGAGTGTCAGAGATACCTGGGAGTGTCAGAGGTGCACCTGAGGAGTGTCTAGAGGCACCTGGGAGTGTCTGAGGTGTAGCCTGGGAGTGTCAGAGGAGAACCAGGGAGTGTAAGAGGTGCACTTGGGAGTGCCAGTGGTGTACCAGGAGGTCAAAGGTGTACCTGGGAGTGTCTCAGGTTTACCTGGGAGTGTCCCAGGTGTACCTGGGAGTATCAGGAGGTGTACCTGGAGTGTCTGAGGCCTGGGAGGTCTGAGGTGTACCTGGGAGTGTGAGAGGTGTACCTGGGAGTGCCTGAGGTGCACCTGGGAGTATCAGAGGTGTACCTGGGAGTGTCAGGTGTACCTGGGAGTGTCGGAGGTGTACCTGGGAGGCTGGAGAGGTGTACCTGGGAGGTCAGGAGGTACCTGGGCAAGCCGGAGGTGTTCCTGGAGAGCTGGGGTGTACCTGGGAGTGTCAGGGGTGTAACTGGCACGGAGGTGTAACTGGGAGGTCAGGTACCTGGGAATGTCAGACGTACCTGGGAGGTCAGAGAGTACCTGGGAGTGTCAGGAGGAGCACCTGGCAGTGTCAGGGTGTACCTGGGAGTGTGAGAGGTGTACCTGGCGTGTCAGAGGTGTGCCTGGGAGTGTCTGATGTGTACCTGGGAGTGTCTGAGGTACCTGGAGAGTCAGGGGAGAACCAGGAAGGTAAGAGGTGTACCTGGGAGTGTCAGAGGTGTACCAGGGAGTGTCAGAGGAGCACCTAGGAGTGTCAGAGGTGTACCTGGGAATGTCAGAGGTGTACCTGGAAGTGTCGGAGGCATACCTGGGAGTGTCAGAGGTGTACCTGAGAGTGTCAGATGTGTACCTGGGAGTGTCAGAGGTGTACCAGAGAGTGTCAGAGGTGTACCTGGGAGTGTCAGAGGAGTACCTGGCAGTGTCAAGGGTGTACCTGGGAGTGTGAGAGGTGTACCTGGGAGTGCTGGGAGGTGGCTGGGTGTCTGATGTGTACCTGGGAGTGTCAGGAGGTGGTTGCGTCTGATGTGTACCTGGGAGTGTCTGAGGGTACCTGGGAGTGTCAGGGGAGAACCAGGAAGTGTAAGAGGTGTACCTGGGAGTGTCAGAGGTGTACCAGGGAGGTCAGAGGAGTACCTGGGAGGCCAGAGGTGTCCTGGGAGGCCGAGGTGTACCTGGGAGTGTCAGAGGTGTACCTGGGAGGATCAGAGGTGTACCTGGGAGTGTCAGGGGTGTACCTGGGAGTGTCAGGTGTAACTGGAAGTGACGGAGGTGTAACTGGGAGCACAAGGTGTACCTGGGAGGCAGAGGTGTACCGGGAGGTCGGAGGTGCCTGAGAGCGTCAGGCGTGTACCTGGGAGTGTCAGATGTGTACCTGGGAGTGTCAGAGGTACCTGGGAGTGTCAGAGGAGTCTCTGGGAGTGTCAGGGGTGTACCTGGGAGTGTTGGAGGTGTACCTGGGAGTGTCGGAGGCACTGGAGGTGTACCTGGGAGTGTCGCAGGCGTACCTAGGAGTGTCAGAGCAGTTCCTGGGAGTGGGGCTCAGTGGAGCACCTGGGAGTGTCAGAAGTGCAAATCTGGAGTGTCAGGGGTGTTCCAGAGAGTGTCAGAGGATACCCTGGGAGATCCAGGGGCAAAACCTGGGAGTGTCTACAAAATCTGGGAGGTCTGAGGTGTATCTGGGAGTGCCTGTAGGAGGAGAACCAGGAGTGTAAGAGGTGCAATTTGGGAGGTCAGTGGTGTTCAGGGAGGCCAAAGGTGCAATCTGGGAGGTCAGAGGTGTACCTGGGAGTGTCAGAGGTGTACCTGGGAGGTCAAAGGTGTACCTGGGAGCATCAGTGGAGTACCTGGGAGCGTCAAAGGTGTACCTGAATGTCAGGGTGTACCAGGGAGTGTCTGAGGAGTACCTGGGAGTAAGCCAGAGGTGTACCTGGGAGTGTCATCAGGGGTGTACCTTAGGAGTGTCTCAGGCTCACCTGGGAGTGTCTCAGGTACCTGGGAGTATCGGAGGTGTACCTGGGAGTGTCGGAGGGGTGTACCTGGGTGTGTCTGAGGAGTACCTGGGAGTGTGGGGTGTTGTACCTGGGAGTGTCAGTGGTGCACCAGGGAGTGTCAGAGGTATGTCTGGGAATGTCAGGAGGTGTACCTGGGAGGCTCAGAGGTGTGTCTGGGAGGCTGGGAGGTGAACCAGAGAGTGTCAGTCAGAAGAGTACCTGGGAGTGTCAGGAGGTGTACCTGGGAGTATCAGGAGTGCGTACCTGGGAGTGTCAGGTGTGTACCTGGGAGTGTCAGGGGTGTACCAGGGAGGCCTGAGGAGGGACCTGGAGTGTCATGGGTGTACCTGGGAGGCCTGGAGGTGTACCTGAGTGTCGGAGGTGTACCTGGGAGTGCCAGAGGTGTACCTGGGAGTGTCTGAGGTATACCTGGGAGAGCCGAGGTGTCTTTGGCGAATCGAGGTGAATCCTAGGAACGTCTCAGGTTTCCACCTGGGAGTGTCTCAGGTGTACTGGGAGTAATCAGAGGTGTGCCTGGGAGGCGTCTGAGGGTGTACCCTGGGAGTGTCAGAGGTGCACCTGGGAGCGTCAGGGTGTACCCAGGAACGTCCCACAGGGTTTATCTGGGAGTGTCCCAGGTGCACTTGGGAGCATCAGAGGTGTGCCTGGGAGTGTCTGAGGTGTACCTGGGAGTGTCTGTTGAGGCACCTGGGAGAGTCTGAGGTGTACCTGGGAGTGTCTGAGGTGTAACTGGGAGAGTCACAGCAGTACCTGGGAGGTGAGAGGTGTACCTGGGAGGTGAGAGATGTACCTGGAGTGTCTGAGGTGTACCTGGGAGTATCAGAGGTGTACCTGGGAGTGTCAGGGGTGTACCTGGGAGTGTCTGAGGTGTACCTGGGAGGCTGAGGAGAACCAGGGAGTGTAAGAGGTGTACCTGGGAGTGTCAGGAGGTGTAACCAGGAGCATCAGAGGATTATCTGGGGAGGTCAGAGGTGGTACCAGGGAGTGTCAGAGGAGTGTCTGGGAGGTCAGAGGGGCAATCTGGGAGTGTCCGAGGTGCACCTAGTGGGCGAGGTGTACCTGGCAGCGTCAGGTGTGTACCAGGGAGGGGTCAAGAGTACCTGGGAGTGACAGAGGTATACCTGTGAGTGCCTGTGAGATGTACCTGGGAGTGTCAGGAGGTGTACCTGGGAGTGTCTAAGGTGTACCTGGGAGTGTCTGAGGTGTAGCCTGGGAGGTCAGAGGAGAACCAGGAGTGTAAGAGGTGTACTTGGGAGTGTCAGTGGTGTACCAGGGAGTGTCAAAGGTAAATCTGGGAGTGTCAGAGGTGTACCTGGGAGTGTCAGAGGTGTACCTTGGGAGTGTCAGAGGTGTACCTGGGAGGATCAGTGGAGTACCTGGGAGGTCAAGCAGACCTGGGAGTCTCCGGGGTGTACCCAGGGAGGTCTGAGGAGCACCTGAGAGCCAGAGGTGTTCCCTTTGGCTTAATCGGAGGTGAAATCCTGGGAGTGTCAGAGGTGTACCTGGGAGTATCAGAGGTGTACCTGGGAGTGTCAGGTGTACCTGGGAGTGTCAAGGGGTGTGTAACTGGAAGTGACGGAGGTGTAACTGGGAGGTCAAAGGTGCACCTGGGAGTGTCAGATGTGTACCTGGGAGTGTCGGAGGTGTTCCTGAGAGTCAGGCGGTGTACTCCGGGAGTGCCATGTGTACCTGGGAGTGTCAGAGGTGCACCTGGAGGCTCAGAGGAGTCCCTGGGAGTGTCAGGGGTGTACCAGAGAGTGTCAGGAGGAGAACCTGGGAGTGTCAGGGGTGTAATGGGAGTGCTGGAGGCACCTGGGAGTGTCCTGGAGGTGTACTTGGGAGTGTCGCAGGCGTACCTAGGGAGGTCAGAGCAGTCTCTGGAGTGTCAGTGGAGCACCTGGGAGTGTCAGAAGGTAAATCTGGGGGAGGTCAGGGGTGCACCAGGAGGAGGCTCAGAGGAGCCTGGGAGCAAGTCAGGGGTGTACCTGGGAGTGTTGGAGGCCTACCTGGGAGTGACGGAGGTGTACCTTGGGAGTGTCAGAGGTGTACCTGGGAGTGTCAGAGGTGTACCTTGGGAGTGTCAGAGGTGTACCTGGAGTATCAGTGGAGTTCCTTTGGAAGTGTCAAAGGTGTACCTGGGAGTGTTAGGGGTGTACCAGGAGGCCTGAGTGAGCAATCTGGGAGTGTCATGGGTGTACCTGGGAGTGTCTGAGGTGTAATTTTGGGAGTGCTCTGGAGGTGTACCTTGGGAGTGCCAGAGGTACCTTGGGAGTGTCTGAGGTATACCTGGGAGAGCCAGAGGTGTTCCTTGGCGAATCGGAGGTGTACCTGGGAGTGTCAGAGGTGTACCTGGGAGTATCAGGATGTGTACCTGGAGTGTCAGGGGTGTACCACCTGGGAGTGCCAGGTGTAACCTGAAGTGACTTGAGGTGTAACTGGGAGTGTTAAAGGTGTACCTGGGAGTGTCAGGAGGTGTACCTGGGAGTGCAGGGAGGTGTTCCTGAGAGGCCAGGGCGGTACTCTGGGAGTGTCAGATGTGTACCTGGGAGGTCAGAGGTGTACCTGGGAGTACTGTGAGGAGTACCTTGGGAGGTCAGAGGAGCCCTGGGAGGCTGTCAGGGGTGTGCCTGTGAGAGTGTCAGAGGAGTACCTGGGAGTTTCAGGGTGTACCTGGGAGTGTTGGAGGTGTACCTGGGAGGTCGGAGGGTGCACCTGGGAGTGTCGCAGGCGCACCTAGGAGGTCAGAGCAGTTCCTGGGAGGCTCAGTGGGAGCACCTGGGAGGTCAGGAAGTGCACCTGGGAGTGCTGGGGTGTACCAGAGTGTCAGGAGGTGTGCAATCTGACTCCAGAGGTGCACCCTGGGAGCATCAGTGCGGAGCACCTGGGAGCCGCCGCTGCACTGGGAGGCCAGGGGTGCACCAGGAGGTCTGAGGAGTGCACCTGCTGGGAGTGTCAGAGGTGCAATCTGGGAGTGTCAGGGGTGTACCTAGGAATGTCTCCAGGTTTACCTGGGGAGTGTCTCCAGGTAAAAACGGGAGTACTGTGAGGTGTGCCTGGGAGTGTCTGAGGTGTACCTGGGAGTGCGTCTGAGGTGTCTGGGAGAGTCTGAGGTGTACCTGGGAGTGTCTGCCAGGTGTAACTGGGAGAGTCACAGCAGGCACCTGGGAGTGTGAGAGGTGTACCTGGGAGTGTGAGAGATGTACCTGGGAGGTCTGAGGTGTACCTGGGAGTATCAGAGGTGTAAATCTGGGAGTGTCAGGGTAAAATCTTGGGAGTGTCTGAGGTGTACCTTGGGAGGTCAGAGGAGAACCAGGGAGTGTAAGAGGTGGCAATCTGGGATGTCAGAGGTGCACAGGGAGCATCAGAGGATTATCTGGGAGGTCAGAGGTGTACCAGGAGTGTCAGAGGAGTACCTGGGAGGCTGGGAGGGGGTACCTGGGAGTGTCTGAGGTGTAAATCTGGGAGGTATGAGGTGTAACCTGGCAGTGTCAGGTGTGTACCAGGGAGGCCAGTACCTGGGAGGACAGGAGGCATACCTGTGAGTGTCACAGAGATGCACCTGGGGAGTGTCAGGAGGTGTACCTGGGAGTGTCTAAGGTGCACCTGGGAGTGTCTGAGGTGTAGCCTGGGAGGTCAGGAGGAGAACCAGGGGAGTGTAAGAGGTGTACTTGGGGAGGCCAGTGGTGCACCAGGGAGTGCCTCAAGCAGGTACCTTGGGAGTGTCAGGAGGGTGCACTGAGTGTCAGAGGTGTACCTGGGAGGTCAGAGGTGTACCTGGGAGGATCAGTGGAGCACCTTGGGAGTGTCAAAGGTAAAAATCTGGGAGTGTCCGGGTGTACCAGGGAGTGTCTGAGGAGTACCTGAGAGCCAGAGGTGTTCTTGGCGAATCGGAGGTGAACCTGGGAGGTCAGGGAGGTGTACCTGGGAGTATCAGAGGTGTACCTGGGAGTGTCAGGGGTGTACCTGGGAGGCCAGGGTGTAACTGAAGTGACGGAGGTGTAACTGGGAGTGTCAAAGGTGTACCTGGGAGTGCCTGAGGTGTACCTGGGAGGTGTCGGAGGTGTTCTGAGGAGTGTCAGGTGTGTGTACCTGGGAGTGTCAGATGTGTACCTGGGAGTGTCAGAGGTCTGGGAGTGTTGGGAGGAGTCCTGGAGGTCAGGGGTGTACCAGAGAGTCTCAGGAGGAGTAACCTGGGAGTGTCAGGGTGTACTTGGGGAGGTTGGAGGTGTAACTGGGAGGTCGGAGGGCCTAGAGTGTCGCAGGCGCACCCTAGGAGGCCTCAGATTGTGCCCTGGGAGGCTCAGTGGAGCACCTGGGAGGTCAGAAGTGTACCTGGGAGGTCAGGGTGTACCAGAGAGGTCAGGAGGAGCACCTGGGAGTGTCAGGGGTGTAAATTGGGAGTGTTGGAGGTGTACCTGGGAGTGACGGAGGTGCACCTGGGAGTGTCAGAGGTGCAATCTGGGAGTGTCAGAGGTACCTGGGAGGCCAGAGGTGTACCTGGGAGTATCAGTGGAGTCTCTTGTGTCAAAGGTGTACCTGGGAGTGTTAGGGTGTACCAGGAGTGTCTGAGGAGTACCTGGAGTGGCTCAAGTGGGTGTACCTGGGAGTGTCGGAGGTGTACCTGGGAGTGTCGGAGGTGTAACTGGGAGTGCCAGGAGGTGTACCTGGGAGTGTCTGAGGTATACCTGGGAGAGCCAGGAGGTGTTCCTTGGCGAATCGGAGGTGTACCCAGGAGCGTCAGAGGTGCACCTGGGAGTATCAGGAGGTGCACCTGGGAGTGTCAGGGTGTGTACCTGGGAGTGCTCAGGGGTGTAACTGGAAGTGTGTAATCTGGAGGCTAAAGGTGTAACCCAGGGGAGGCCAGATAAGGTACCTGGGAGTGTAGGAGGTGTTCCTGAGAGGTCAGGCGTGTACTTGGGAGTGTCAGATGTGTACCTGGGAGTGTCAGAGGTGTACCTGGGAGTGTCAGGAGGAGCACCTGGGAGGCCGAGGAGTCCTGGGAGGCCAGGGGGTGTACCAGAGAGGTCAGAGGAGTGGCACCTGAGCTCTCAGGGTGTACCTGGGAGGTTGGAGGTGCACCTGGGAGTGTCGGAGGTGTACCTGGAGTGTCGCAGGCGCAAATTTAGGGAGGCTCAGAGCAGTCTCTGAGTGTCAGTGGAGCAATCTGGGAGCGGTGAAGTGCACCTTGGGAGTGTCAGGGGTGTACCAGAGGCTCAGGAGAGGTGTACCTGGGAGTCTCCCGGAGGTGTACCTGGGAGTATCAGTGGAGCACTGGGAGCGTCAAAGGTGTACCTGGGAGGCCAGGGGTATACCAGGGAGTGTCTGAGGAGGCCTGGGAGTGTCAGAGGTGTACCTGGGAGGCCGGGTGTACCTAGGAATGTCTCCAGGTTTTACCTGGGGAGTGTCCTTACAGGTGCACCTGGGAGCATCAGGGAGGTGTGCCTGGAGTGTCTGAGGTGTACCTGGGAGGTCTGAGGTGTACCTGGGAGAGTCTGGAGGTGCACCTGGGAGGTCTGAGGTGTAACTGGGAGAGCCTGTTGGTGCACCCTGGGAGTGTGAGAGGTGTGTGCACCTGGGAGTGTGAGATGCACCTGGGAGTCTGAGGTGCACTGGGAGCATCAGGAGGTGTACCTGAGGCCAGGGGTGTACCTGGGAGTGTCTGAGGTGTACCTGGGAGGCCAGGAGGAGAACCAGGGAGTGTAAGAGGTACCTGGGAGTGTCAGAGGTGTGTACCAGGAGTATCAGAGGATTATCTGGGAGTGTCAGGAGGTGTACCAGGGAGTGTCAGAGGAGTACCTGGGAGGGGCTCAGAGGGGTACCTGGGAGTGCCTGAGGTGTACCTGGGAGGTATGAGGTGTACCTGGCAGTGTCAGGTGTACTACAGGGAGTGTCAGGAGTACCTTGGAGTGACAGAGGTATACCCAGAGTGTCAGGAGATGCCTGTGGAGTGTCAGAGATGTACCTGGGAGCAGAGGTGTACCTGGGAGTGTCTAAGGTGTACCTGGGAGTGTCTGAGGTAGCCTGGGAGTGTCAGGAGGAGAAACCAGGGAGTGTAAGAGGTGTACTTGGGAGTGTCAGTAGTGTACCAGGGAGGTCAAAGGTGTACCTGGGAGTGCCGAGGTGTACCTGGAGTGCCAGAGGTACCTGGGAGGCTGCGAGGTGTACCTGGGAGTGTCAGAGGTGTAACTGGGAGTGTTGGAGGTGTACTGGGAATGTCAGGAGGTGTACCAGGGAGGCAGGGGTGTACCAGGAGTGTCAGAGGTGTACCTGGGAGTTTCAGAGGGTGTGCTGAGCATCAGAGGTGTATCTGGAGGTCAGAGGTGTACCTGGGAGTGTCAGGGTGTAACTGGAGTGTTGGAGGTGTAACTGAATGTCAGAGAGATGTGCACCTGGGAGTGTCAGTGGTGTACCGGAGTGTCTGAGGTGTACCTGGGAGTGTCTGATGTACCTGGGAGTGCTGGGAGGTGTACCTGGGAGTGTCAGAGGTACCTGGGAGGATCAGTGAGTACCTGGAGGCAGGGGCAGTAACTGGGAGTGTCTGGGGTGTACCAGGGGAGGTCTGAGGAGCACTCTGAGCAGAGGTGTACCTGGGAGGTCAGGGTGTACCTAGGAGTGTCTAGGTTTACCTGGGAGGTCTCAGGTGTACCTGGGAGTATCAGAGGTGTACCTGGGAGGCCTGAGGTGTACCTGGGAGTGCCTGAGGTGTACCTGGGAGCATCTGAGGTGTACCTGGGAGGTCTGAGGTGTAACTGGGAGAGTCACAGGAGTACCTGGGAGGGAGAGGTACCTGGGAGTGTCTGAGGTGTACCTGGGAGTGTCAGAGGAGAACCAGGAGTGTAAGAGGTGTACCTGGGAGGTCAAAGGTGTACCAGGGAGTATCAGAGGATTATCTGGAGTGTCAGAGGTGTACCAGGGAGTATCAGAGGAGTACCTGGGAGTGTCAGAGGCGTACCTGGGAGTGTCTGAGGTGTACCTGGGAGTGTATGAGGTGTACCTGGCAAGGTCAGGTGTGTACCAGGAGTGTCAGTAGTACCTGGGAGTGACAGAGGTATACCTGTGAGTGTCAGAGATGTACCTGGGAGTGTCAGAGGTGTACCTGGGAGTGTCCAAGGTGTACCAGGGGAGGTGCCTGAGGTGGAGCCTGGAAGTGTCAGAGGAGAACCAGGGAGGTAAGAGGTGCACGGGAGTGTCAGTGGTACCAGGGAGTGTCAAGGTACCTGGAGTGTCAGAGGTACCTGGGAGGCTCAGAGGTGTACCTGGGAGTGTCAGAGGTACCTGGGAGGTCAGGGGTGTAACTGGGAGTGTTGGAGGTGAACTGGGAATGCAGAAGTGTACCAGGGAGTGTCAGTGGTGTACCAGGGAGTGTCGAAGGTGTACCTGGGAGTTTCTGGGGTGTACATGGGAGTATCAGAGGTGTATCTGGGAGTGTCAGAGGTGCACCAGGAGTGTCAGGGGGTGTAACTGGGAGTGTGTTGGAGGTGTAACTGGGAATGTCAGAGGTGTGCAAGGAGTGTCAGTGGTGTGCACTCGGGTGTCTGGTGTACCTGGGGTGTCTGATGTGTAACCTGGGAGTGTCTGAGGTGTAAATGAGAGAGTCACAGGAGCCTGGGTGTGTGAGACGTGTACCTGGGGTGTGAGAGGTGTGCTGGGGTTCTGGGGTGTACCTGGGAGTATCAGAGGTGTACCTGGGAATGTCAGGTGTACCTGGGGTGTCATTGGTGTACCTGGGAGTGTCGGAGGTGCACCTGGAATCAGGTTTGCCTGGGAGTATCAAGTGTACCTGGGGAGTGTCAGGGTGTACCTGGGAGTGTCAGGGTGCAACTGAAGTGAAGGAGGTGTAACTGGGGTGTCAGAGGTGTACCTGAGAATGTCAGAGGTGTGCAGGGTGTCCGAGGAGTACCTGGAGTTTCAGAGGAATATCTGGCAGTGTCTGGGGTGTGCCTGGGAGTGTCTGGTGTACCTGGGAGTGTCAGGGAGAACTAGGAAGTGTAAGAGGTGTACCTGGGTGTTAGAGGTGTAACAGGGAGTGTCAGAGGAGTACCTAGGAGTTTCAGAGTGTACCTAGAGATATCAGAGGTGTATCTGGGAAAATCAGGTTTACCTGGGAGTGTCGGAGATGTACCTGGGGTGTCGGAGGCGTACCTGGGAGTGTCAGAGGTGTACCTGAGGTGTCAGATTTGTACCTGGGGTGTCAGAGGTCTACAGGGAGTGTCAGAGGTGTACCTAGGAGTGTCAGAGGTGTACCAGGAATGTCAGAGGTACCTGGGGAGTGTCAGAGGTGTACCTGGGAGTATCGGAGGTGTACCTGGGAGTGTCAGAGGTGTGCCTGGGAGTATCACAGGTGTACCTGGAGATATCCAGGTGTACCTGGGAGTGTCAGGAGTGTACCTGGGAGTGTCAGGGGGTGTGGAGTGACGTGTGACGGGAGTGTCAGGGGTGTAACTGGGAATGTCAGAGGTGTGAACTGGGAGTGTCAGAGGAGTACCTGGGTGTTAGAGGGAGTACCTGGAGTGTCAGGGGGTGTACCTGGGAGTTTCAGGGTGTGCCTGGGAGTGTCAGAGGTGTACGGAAGTGTCTGAGGTGTGCATGGGTGTCTGAGGTGTGCCTGAGGGGTGTCAGGGGGAGAACCAGGCAGTGTAAGAGGTGTACCTGGGGTGTCTGGCGTGCACTGGGGAGTCAGTGGTGTACCTAGGAGTGTCAGAGGTGTACCTGGGAGTGTCAGAGGTGTACCTGGAAGTATCGAAGGTTTACCTGAGAGTGTCGGAGATGTACCTGGGAGTGTCGGAGACGTACCTGGGAGTGTCAGAGGTGTACCTGGGAGTGTTAGAGGTGTACCTGGGAGTGTCAGAAGTGTACCTGGGAGTGCCAGAGGTGTGCAGGGGTGTCAGAGGTGTACCTGGGGCTGTCTTGTACCTGGAAATGTCAGGGTATACCTGGCAGTATCAGAGATGTACCAGGTAGTGTCAGAGATGTACCTGAGTGTCAGAGGTGTACCTGGGGTGTACAGTTGTGCCTGGGAATATCAGGTGTTCTGGGAATATCGGAGATGTACCTGGGAGTGTCGGAGTGTGACCTGGGGTGTGGTGTACCTGGGAATGTGGGGTGTACGTGGCAGTGTCAAGTGTACCAGAGTGTCAGAGATGTTCCTGGGAGTGTCAGAGGTATACCTGGGAGTATCAAGGTGTAACTGGGAGTGTCAGAGGTGTACCTGGGTGTCAGAGTGTACCTGGGGTGTCAGGGGTGTACCAGAGAGTGTCGAGGTGATCCTGAGGGGTGTCAGAGGGTGTGCCTGGGGTGTCAGAAGTGTGCCTGGGAGTGTCAGGGGGGTGCCTGCGGGAGTATGGAGGTTTACCTGGGAGTGTCGGAGATGTGCCTGGGGTGTCGGAGGCGTACCTGGGAGTGTCAGAGGTGTACCTGGGGTGTCAGTGTACCTGGGTGTCACAGTTGTACCTGGGAATATCAGGTGTTCCTGGGAATATGGAGCTGCCTGGGAATGTCAGAGGTGTACCTGGGGAGTGTCGGAGGTGTGCCTGGGGTGTCTGGTGTACCTGGGAATGTCAGAGTGTACCAGGGAGTGTCAGAGGTGTGCCTGGGGCTGTCTGGTGTGCCTGGGAATGTCAGGGGTGTACCTGGCAGTGTCAGTGTGCCAGGGAGTGTCAGAGAGATGTACCTGGGTGCGACAGAGGTGTACCTAGGGGTGTCCAGTTGTACCTGGGAATATCGGAGGTGTTCCTGGAATATCGGAGCTGTACCTGAGATGTCAGAGGTGTACCTGGGAGTGTAGAAGTGTGCCTGGAAGTGTGCAGAAGTGCCTGGGAGTGTCGGGGTGTGCCTGGGAGTGTCAGGGTGTGCCTGGGGTGTCAGGTGCACCTGGGGTGTCTGAGGTGCACCTGGGGTGTGTGAGGTGTGCCTGGGGTGTCGGAGATGTGCCTGGGGTGTGGAGGCGTGCCTGGGAGTGTCAGAGGTGTGCTGGGAGTGTTAGAGTGTGCCTGGGAGTGTCAGAAGTGTACTGGGGTGCCAGGGGTGTGCCTGAGTGTCAGTGGTGTGCCACGAGTGTCAGAGGTGTGCCTGGGAGTGTCAGGGTGTGCCTGCAGTATCGGAGGTTTACCTGGGGTGTCGGAGATGTGCCTGGGAGTGTCAGGCGTACCTGGGAGTGTCAGAGGTGTGACCTGGGGTGTTAGAGGGTGTACCTGGGGTGTCAGAAGTGTACTGGGAATTGAGAGGTGTGCCTGGGGTATCAGGTGTACCTGGGGTATCCGAGTGTACCTGGGGTTTCTGAGGTGTACATGGGACATCAAGGGTGTATCTGGGATTGTCAGAGGTGTGCCTGGGAGTGTCAGGGGTGTAACTGGGAGTGTTGGAGGTGTAACTGGGAATGTCAGAGGTGTGCAGGGAGTGTCAGTGGTGTGCCTCCAGGTGTCTGAGTGTGCCTGGGGTGTATGATGTGTGCCCCGGGTGTCTGAGGTGTTGAGAGAGTCACAGGAGTGCCTGGAGTGTGAGACGTGTGCCTGGGGTGTGAGGTGTGCCTGGGGTCTGGGGTGTACCTTGGGTATCAGAGGTGTACCTCGGATTGTCAGAGGTGTGCTGGAGTGTCGGAGGGTGTGTGGGGTGTCTGGTGTACCTGGGAATGTCAGGGTGTGCCAGGGAGTGTCAGGATGTTCCTTGGAGTGTCACTATCAGAGGTGTATCTGGGATGTCAGGAGGTGTACCTGGGAGTGTCAGGGGTGTAACTGAGTGTTGGAGGTGTAACTGGGAATGTCAGAGGTGCACCAGGAGAGGTCAGTGGTGTACCCGGAGTGTCTGAGGTGTACCTGGGAGTGCGATGTGTACCTGGGAGTGTCTGAGGTGTAAAGAGAGTCACAGAGACCTGGGAGTGTGGAGACGTGTACCTGGGAGTGTGAGAGGTGTACCTGGGAGTGTCTGAGGTGTACCTGGAGCATCAGAGGTGTACTGGATTGTCAGAGGTGTACTGGGAGTGTCGGAGGTGTACCTGGGGTGTCACAATGTGTACCTGGGAATGTCAGGAGGTGTACCAGGGAGTGTCAGAGATGTTCCTGGAGTGTCAGAGGTGTACCTGGGAGGGTCAGAGGTGTACCTGGGGGTGTCAGAGGCATACCTGGCAGTGTCAGCAGTGTACCTAAGAGTGTCAGGTGTGGGGTGTCAGAGGTGATCCTGAGAGTGAGGTGTACCTGGGAGTGTCAGAAGTGTGCCTGGAGTGTCACAGGAGTACCTGGGTGTCAGGGGTGTACCTGGGAGTGTCAGAGGTGTACTGGGAGTGTCAGAGGTGCACCTGGGAGTGTCTGAGGTGTACCTGGGAGTGTGTGAGGTGTATCTGGGGTGTCTGAGGTGTGCCTGGGAGTGTAAGGGTTGTACCTGGGGTGTCAGGGTGTACCTGGGGTGCCAGAGGTGTACCTGGGGTGTAGTGGTGTACCTGGGATGTCAGAGGTGTACCTGGGAGTGACTGAGGTGTACCTGGGGTGTATGAGGTGTACCTGGGGTGTCAGCTGTGTACCATGGGTGTCAGAGAGTGCCTGGGAGTGTCAGAGGTGTGCCTGTGAGGTGTCAGAGATGTACCAGGGAGTGTCAGTGGAGTACCTGGGGTGTCAGGGGTGTACCTGGGGTGTCAGAGTGTACCTGGGAGAGTCAGAAGTGTACCTGGGAGTGTCAGGGGTGTACCTGGGATGTCAGAGGTGTAACTGGGAGTGTCGAGAGGTGTACCTGGGAGTGTGAGAGTGTACCTGGGAGTGTCTGAGGTGTACCTATGAGTGTCGGAGGTGCATACCGGGAGTGTCAAGTGTACGTGGGAGTGTCAGTGGTGTGCCTGGGTGTCTCAGGTTTACCTGGGAGTG
Source organism: Homarus americanus (assembly GCF_018991925.1). Lineage (NCBI taxonomy): Eukaryota > Metazoa > Arthropoda > Malacostraca > Decapoda > Nephropidae > Homarus > Homarus americanus. The sequence continues at coordinate 19,052 of NW_024713712.1, forward strand.
TCAGAAGGTGTGCCTGGGGTGTGAGAGGTGCACCTGGGAGTGTCGCTGGTGCACCTGGGAGTGTCTGGAGTGTACCTGGGGTGTCTGGAGGTGACCTGGAAGTGTCTGAGGTGTGCCTGGGGTGTAAGTGTTGTACCTGGGGAGTGTCAGAGGTGTACCTGGGGTGCAGAGGTGTACCTGGGGAGTGTCAGTGGTGTACCTGGGAATGTCAGAGGTGTACCTGGGAGTGACTGAGGTGTGCCTGGGGTGTGTGAGGAGAGGTGTACCTGGGGTGTCAGGTGTGTACCATGGAGTGTCAGAGGAGTACCGAGTGTCAGGGAGTGTGCCTGTGAGTGTCAGAGATGTGCCAGGGGGTGTCAGTGGGTACCTGGGAGTGTCAGAGGTGTACCTGGGGAGTGTCAGGTGTGGGAGTGAAGTGTACCTGAGTGTCAGGGGTGTACCTGGGAGTGTCAGGGGTGTAACTGGGAGTGTCGGAGGTGTAACTGGAGTGTGAGAAGCCTGGAGTGTCTGGTGTACCTATGAGTGTCAGAGGTATACCTGGGGTGTCAGAAGTGTGCGTGGGGTGTCAGTGGTGTACCTGGGAGTGTCTCAGGTTTACCTGGGAGTGTCAGAGGTGTGCCTGGGAGTGTGAGAGGTGCACCTGGGGTGTCAGCAGTGCACCTGGGAGTGTCTGAGGTGTACCTGGGAGTGTCTGAGGTGTACCTGGAGTGTCTGAGGTGTACCTGGGAGTGTCAAAGTACCAGGGAGTGTCAGGGCAGTACCTGGAGTGTCAGTGGAGTACCTGGGGTGTCAGGGTGTACCTGGGAGTGTCAGGGGTGTACCAGAGTATCAGAGGAGTACCTGGGAGTGTCTGGGGTGTACCTGGGTGTTAGAGTGTTCATGGTGTCGGAGGTGGCCTGGGAGTGTCTGAGGTGTACCTGGGAGTATCAGAATGTGCGTGGGGAGTATCAGATGTGTACCTGGGAGTGTCAGAGGTGTACCTGGGGTATCAGTGGAGTACGGGAGTGTCAAGGTGTGCACTGGGAGTGTCAGGGGTGTACCATGGTCTGAGAGTACCTGGGAGTGTCATGGGTGTACCTGGGAGGTGTCGGGTGTACGTGGGAGTGTCGGAGGTGTACCTGGAGTGTCAGAGGTGTGCCTGGGATTATCAGGTGTACCAGGGGTGTCAGAGGTGTACCTGGGAGTATCACAGGTGTGCAGGGGAGTGTCAGGGTGTACCTGGGAGTGTCGGAGGTTTCCTGGGAGTGTCAGGGTGTACCTGGGAGTGTCAGATGAGAACAGGAAGTGTCAGAGGTGTACCTGGGGGTGTCAGCGGTGTACATGGGGTGTCAGTGGTGCCTAGGGTGTCAGAGGTGTACCTGGGAGTGTAAGAGTGTACCTGGGGTATCGGAGGTTTACCTGGGAGTGTCGGAGATGTACCTGGGAGTGTCAGGCGTACCTGGGAGGTGTCAGAGGTGTGTACCTGCTGGGAGTGGAGTGTTTGTGCCTGGGGTGTGGTGCTGTGCAGAGGTGTGTCAGAGGTGTGCCTGGGGTGTCAGGGAGGTGTACAAGGGTGTCAGAGGTGTGCAGGTGTCAGGGTGAACCAGGGGAGTGTCGGAGGTACCTGGGGTGTCAGGTGTGCCTGGGAGTATCAGAGTTGTGCCTGGGAGTGTCAGAGTTGTGCCTGGGGAGTGTCAGGGGTGTAAATGGAAGTGACAGGAGGTGTGGCTTTGGGGAGTGTCAAGGTGTGCCTGGGGTGTCAGGAGGGAGTGCCTGGGAGTGTCAGGAGGTGTTCCTGAGAGTGTCAGGGGGTGTACACAGAGGAGTGTCAGGAGGTGTGTGCCTGGGTGTCTGGTGTGCCTGGGGAATGTCAGAGGGATTGACCTGGCAGTGTCAGAGGTGTACCAGGGGGTGTCAGAGATGTTCCTGGGGAGTGTCAGAGGTGTGCCTGGGGTGTCAGAGGTGTGCCTGGGAGTGTCAGGGTATGCATGGCAGTGTCAGCAGTGTGCCTGAGAATGTCAGCAGTGTGCACAAGTGTCAGAGGTATGCCTGGGGGTATCCAAGGAATTAATGGCTTTGGGGGGTGTCAGAGGTGTGCCTGGGGAGTGTCTGGGGTGTGCCTGGGGTGTCAGACGTGTGCCTGGGGAGTGTCAGAGGTGATCCTGGGGTATCAGGGTGTGCCTGGGGTGTCAGTGGTGTGCTGGGGTGTCACAGGGGTGCAGGGTGTCAGGGGTGGTGTGCCTGTGGGAGTGTCCGAGGTGTGCAAGTGTCAGAGGTGCACCTGGGGTGTTTGAGGTGTGCAAGTGTGTGAGGTGTGCCTGGGGTGTCAGAGGTGAACCAGGGAGTGTCAGAGGTGTGCCTGGGTGTATCAGGTGCCTGGGGTGTCAGAGGTGTGCACCAGGGCCTGCAGGTGGCGCAGAGTATCTGGTGTGCCTGGAATATCTGGAGTGTGCCTGGGGTGTCAGGAGGTGTGCCTGGGAGTGTCAGGGTGTGGCTGGAGTGACGGAGGTGTGCCTGGGGTTTTCAGAGGTGTGCCTCGGATTGTCAGAGTGTGCCTGGGAGTGTCTGAAGTGTATAAGGGTGTCCAGGTGTGCCTGGGGTGTCAGATGAGAACCAGGAGTGTAAGAGGTGTGCCTGGGAGTGTCAGCAGTGTGCCTGGGAGGTGTCAGTGGGTGGGAGTGTCAGAGGTGTGCCTGGGGTGTCAGGGGTGTGCCTGCCTGGGGTATCAGGAGGTTTTGCAGGTGTGTCAGATGTGCCTGGGGTGTCGGGCGTGCCGCAAGTGTAAGGAGGTGTGCCTGGGAGTCTTGGGTGTACCTGGAATAAAGGTGTACCTGGGGTGCCAGGGTGTGCCAGGGGGAGTGTCAGAGGAGTGTGCCTGGGTGTCAGAGAGGTGAACCAGGGGTGTCCAGAGGAGTACCTGGGAGTGGCAAGATGTGTGTGCCTGGGAGTATCGGAGGTGTGCCTGGGAGTATCAGGTATGCCTGGGAATTTCTGGGGAATGTGCATGGGAGTATCAGGGTGTATCTGGGATTGTCAGGGGTGTGCCTGCTTAGGAGTGTCAGGGGTGTAACTGGGAGTGTTGGGAGGTGTAACTGGGGAGATGTCAGGGGTGTACCAGGGGGTGTCGGTGGTGTGCCTCAGGTGTCTGAGGTGTGCCTCAGGGATGTGTGTGTACCCTGGGGTGTCTGGGGTGTGGGAGTCACAGGGAGTGCCTGGGAGTGTGGGATGTGCCTGAGAGGGGTGAGAGGTGTGCCTGGGAGTGTCTGGGGTGTGCAGGGGTATCAGAGGGTGTGCCTGGGGTGTCGGAGGTGCACCTGGGAGTCAGAGGTGGCCTGGGAGTATCAGAGGTGTGCCACCAAGTGTCAGGGGTGTGCCTGGGGAGTGTCAGGGTGCCACTGGAAGTGAAGGAGGTGTTACAAGTGTCAGAGGTGTGCCTGGGAATGGTCAAGAATTGTACATAAGAATTAATCCCGAGGTACACCAAGTGTCAGAGAATATCTGGCAGTGTCTGGGAGTGTGCCTGGGGGCCTCTGAGGTGTGCACAAGTGTCAGGGGAGAACTAGGAGATGTAAGAGGTGTGCCTGGGGTGTTAGAGGTGTGACAAGGAGTGTCAGAGGGGGTACCTAGGGTTCAGAGGGTGTGCCTGGGAATATCAGAGAGGTGTACCTGGGGTATCGGAGGTTTACTTGGGAGTGTCGGAGATGTGCCTGGGGTGTGGAGGCGTGCCTGGGAGTGTGGAGGTGTGCCTGAGGTGTGAGATATGTGCCTGGGAGGTCAGGAGTCTGCAGGGGTGTCCAGAGGTGTACCTGGGGTGTCAGGGTGAACCAGGGGTGTCAGAAGTGCCTGGGAGTGTCAGGGGTGTACTGGGGAGTATCAGGTGTGCCTTAAGTGTCAGAGGTGTGCCTGGGAGTATCACAGGTGTGCAAGTGTCAGGAGTGTGAGCTGGGAGTGTCAGGGGTGTGGCTGGAGTGACAGGTGTAACAGGAGTGTCAGAGGTGTGCTTATAGAGATGTCAGAGGTGTGCCTGGGTGTGGAGTGCCTGGGGTGTTGGGGAGTGCCTGGAGTGTCAGGGGGGTGTGCCTGGGAGTTTCAGAGGTGTGCCTGGGAGTGTCAGGGAGTGTGCCTGGGAGTGTCTGGGGTGTGCCTGGGGTGTCTGTGAGGTGTGCCTGGGGTGTCAGGGGAGGACAGGAGGTGTAAGAGGTGTGCCTGGAGTGTCGGCGGTGTGGCTTTAAGTGTCAGTTGTGTGCCTAGGAGTGTCAGAGGTGTGCAAGTGTCAGGGTGTGCCTGGGAGTATCGGAGATTGCCTGGGGTGTCAGGAGATGTACTGCAAGTGTCGGAGGCGTGCCTGGGAGTGTCAGAGGTGTACCTGGGAGTATTAGAGGTGTACCTGGGAGTGTCAGAAGTGTACCTGGGAGTGCCAGAGGTGTACCAGGGAGTGTCAGAGGTGTACCTGGTGCTGTCACAATTGTACCTGGGAATGTCAGGGGTGTACCTGGCAGTGTCAGAGGTGTACCAGGGAGTGTCAGAGATGTACCTGGGAGTGTCAGAGGTGTACCTGGGGGTGTCACAGTTGTCCCTGGGAATATCGGAGGTGTTCCTGGGAATATCGGAGGTTTACCTGGGAATGTCAGAGGTGTACCTGGGAGTGTCGGAGGTGTACCTGGGGGTGTCACAATTGTACCTGGGAATGTCAGAGGTGTACCTGGCAGTGTCAGTGGTGTACCAGGGAGTGTCAGAGATGTTCCTGGAAGTGTCAGAGGTGTACCTGGGAGTGTCAGAGGTGTACCTGGGAGTGTCAGAGGTATACCTGGCAGTGTCAGCAGTGTACCTAAGAGTGTCAGCGGTGTACCTGGGAGTGTCAGAGGTATACCTGGGAGTATCAAAGGTGTAACTGGGAGTGTCTGAGGTGTACCTGGGAGTGTCTGAGGTGTACCTGGGGTGTCAGACGTGTGCCTGGGGAGTGTCAGAGGTGATCCTGAGTGTCCAGAGGTGTGCCTGGGAGTGTCAGAAGTGTGCCTGGCAGTGTCTGGGGTACCTGGGAGTGTCAGGGGGTGTGCCTGGGAGTGTCAGAGGGCTGTGCCTGGGGTGTCAGGGTGCACCAGGGAGTGTCTGGGGTGTGCCTGGGGTGTAAGTGTTGTACCTGGGGAGTGTCAGGAGGTGTGCCTGGGAGTGCCAGAGGTGTGCCTGGGAGTGTCAGTGGTGTACCTGGGAATGTCAGAGGTGTACCTGGGAGTGTCTGAGGTGTACCTGGGAGTGTATGAGGTGTACCTGGGAGTGTCAGGTGTGTACCATGGAGTGTCAGAGGAGTACCTGGGAGTGTCAGAGGTGTACCTGTTAGTGTCAGAGATATACCAGGGAGTGTCAGTGGAGTACCTGGGAGTGTCAGAGGTGTACCTGGGAGTGTCAGAGGTGTACCTGGGAGAGTCAGAAGTGTACCTGGGAGTGTCAGGAGTGTACCTGGGAGTGTCAGGGGTGTAACTGGGAGTGTCGGAGGTGTATCTGGGAGTGTGAGAAGTGTACCTGGGAGTGTCTGAGGTGTACCTGTGAGTGTCGGAGGTATAGCTGGGAGTGTCAGAAGTGTACGTGGGAGTGTCAGTGGTGTACCTGGGAGTGTCTCAGGTTTACCTGGGATTGTCAGAGGTGTGCCTGGGAGTGTGAGAGGTGCACCTGGGAGTGTCAGCGGTGCACCTGGGAGTGTCTGAGGTGTATCTGGGAGTGTCTGAGGTTTACCTGGAAGTGTCTGAGGTGTACCTGGGAGTGTCAAAGAAGTACCAGGGAGTGTCAGGGCAGTACCTGGAAGTGTCAGTGGAGTACCTAGGAGTGTCAGAAGTGTACCTGGGAGTGTCAGGGGTGTACCAGAGAGTATCAGAGGAGTACCTGGGAGTGTTGGAGGTGTTCCTGGGAGTGTCGGAGGTGTACCTGGGAGTCTCAGAGGTGTACCTGGGAGTGTCAGAGGTGTACGTGGGAGTGTCAGATGTGTACCTGGGAGTTTCAGAGGTGTACCTGGGAGTATCAGTGGAGTACCTGGGAGTGTCAAAGGTGTACCTGGGAGTGCTCAGGTGTACCATGGTTCGAGTGAGCACCTGGGAGTGTCATGGGTGTGCACAGGAGTGTCAGGTGTGCACAGGGAGTGTCGGAGGTGCCTGGGGAGTGTCAGAGAGGTGTACCTGGGATTATCGGAGTGTGCCAGAGGTGTCAGAGGTGTGCTGGGAATTATCACCAGGTGTGCCAGGGAGTGTCAGGGGTGTGCCTGGGGTGTCAGGGGTGTAACTGGAAGTGACGGAGGAGTGTGACTGGGAGTGTCAGTGTACCTGGGGAATGTGAGTGTGCCTTAGGGTGTCAGGGAGTGTGCCTGCAGTGTCAGAGGTGTGCCTGGGTGCAGGGGTGTGTAGGTGTCGGAGTTAGCACGCAGATTATCGGAGGTGTGCCTGGGGTGTCTGAGGGTGCCTGGGTGTAAGTGTTGTGCACCAGAGTGTCGGTGCTTAGCGCAGGGAGTGTCAGAGGTGTGCCTGCAAGTGTCAGGGGTGTGCCACCAGGGGTGTCAGAGGTGTGCCTGGGAGTGTCAGAGGTGTGCCTGGGGTGTCATATGTGAACCAGGGAGTGTCAGAGTACCTGGGGAGTGTCAGTGGTATGCCTGGGGAATTATCAGGTTGTACACCAGGGTGTCAGAGGGTGTACCTGGGAGTGTGGGGTGTAAATGGAAGTGACGGAGGTGTAGCACAAGTGTCAAGATTATGCCTCAGGAGTGTCAGAGGAGTACCTTAAGTGTCAGGTGTTCCTGAGAGTGTCAGGGGTGTGCCTGGGACCTGGGGAGTGTCGGAGGTGTGCCTGGGGAGTGTGGAGGTGTGGGGAGTGTCTGAGGAGTGCCTGGGGAGTGTAAGTGTTGTACCTGGGGAGTGTGTGTCAGTGCTTGGGGAGTGTCAGGTGTGCTGCAGGGTATGGAGGACATGCCTGGGGTGTGGGGTGTGCCTGGGGAGTGTCAGAGGTGTGCCTGGGGTGTCATATGTGTGAACCAGAGTGTCAGAGGTACACTGGGGTGTCAGTGGTGTACCTGGGGAATTATCAGAGTTGTACCTGGGAGTGTCAGGGTGTGCCTGGGAGTGTCAGGGTGTAAATGGAGGTGTGGCTTTGGGAGTGTCAAGGTGTGCCTGGGGAGTGTCAGAGGGGTGCCTATAAGTGTCGGAGGTGTTCACAGGGAGTGTCAGGGGGTGTGCCTGGGGAGTGTCAGAGGAGTGCCTGGGGTGTCATAGGAGTCCTGGGGAGTGTCAGGCAGTTCACAGGGTGTCAGTGGAGTACCTGGGGAGTGTCAGAGTATGCCTGGGAATGTCAGGGGTGTGCAGAGAGTGTCAGATGAGTGCCTGGGTGTCAGGGGTGTGCCTGGGAGTGTTGGAGGTGTGCCTGGGGTGTCAGGAGTGTGCCTGGGGTATCGGAGGTTTTGCCTGGGAGTGTCAGAGATGTGCCTGGGGTGTCCAGGGCGTGCCTGGAGGTGTCAGGGGTGTGCCTGGGTGTTGGGGTGTGCCTGGGGAGTGTCCAGAGTGTGCCTGCTGGGGTGCCAGGGGTGTGCCAGAGGTGTCCAGAGGTGTACTGGGCTGTCACAATTGTACCTGGGGAATGTGGGTGTGCCTGGCAGTGTCAGAGGTGTGCTAGGGGAGTGTCAGAGATGTGCCTAAGTGTCAGAGGGTGTGCCTGGGGTGTGCAGTTGTGCCTGGGGAATATCGGAGGTGTTCCTGAGATATCGGGCTGTGCCTGGGGAATGTCAGAGGTGTGCCTGGGGTGTGTCAGGTATGCCTGGGGTGTCTGGTGTGCCTGGGGAATGTCAGAGGTGTGCCTGGCAGTGTCAGAGGTGTGCCTGGGGAGTGTCAGAGGTGTGCCTGGAGTGTCAGGGAGGCCCTATGCCTGGCAGTGTCCGGCAGTGTACCTAAGAGTGTCCGGCGGCGTGCCTGGGGAATTAATCAGAGTATGCAGGAGTATCAAAGTGTAACTGGGAGTGTCAGGAGTGTGCCTGGAAGTGTCTGAAGTGTATAAGTGTCAGATTTGATGTTAGCATAGGTGTCGGGGTGATCCTGGGGAGTGTCAGAGAGTGTCAAGAGTGTGCCTAGGTGTCACAGGGGTGCAAGTGTCAGGTGTGCAGAGTGTCAGAGGTGTGCCTTAAGTGTCAGGAGGTGCTGCCTGGGGTCAATCTGAGGTGTGCAAGTGTGTGGGGTGTGCCTGGGGTGTCTGGGGTGTGCCTGGGGTGTAAGTGTTGTGCCTGGGATGTCAGGGGTGTGCCTGGGGTGCAGGGTGTGCCTGGGGTGTCAGTGGTGCCTGGAATGTCAGAGGTGTGACTGGAATTGTCAGAGGTGTGCCTGGGAGTGTCAGGGTGAACCAGGGGTGTCAGAGGAGTGCCTGGGGAGTGTCAGAGGGTGTGCCGCAGGGTATCAGGGTTAGCCTGGGGAGTGTCAGGGTGTACCTGGGAGTGTCAGGGGTGTAAATGGAATTGACGGAGGTGTAGCTGGGAGTGTCAAGGTGTACCTGGGTGTCAGAGGAGTGCCTGGGAGTGTCAGGAGGTGTTCCTGAGAGTGTCAGGGGTGTGCAAGGGTGACAGAGGAGTACCTGGGAGTGTCATAGGGTCCTGGGGTGTCCAGAGCAGTTCCTGGGAGTGTCAGTGCTGGAGTGCCTGGGGAGTGTCAGAGTGTGGGGAGTGTCAGGGGTGTACCAGGGTATCAGATGGTGCCTGGGAGTGTCAGGGGTGGTGTGCCTGGGGAGTGTTGAGTGTGCACAGGTGTCAGAGGTGTGCCTGCTGGGAGTATCGGAGGTTTGCACCAAGTGTCAAGAGATGTACCTGGGGTGTCGGAAGTGTCAGGTGTGCCTAGGTGTTAGAGGTGTGCCTGGGGTGTCAGAAGTGTGCCTGGGGTGCAGAGGTGTACCAGAGTGTCGGGGTGTGCCTGGGGCTGTCTGGTGTGCCTGGGGAATGTCTGGGTGTGCACCAGAGTGTCAGAGGTGTGCCAGGGAGTGTGAGAGATGTGCCTGGGGTGTCAGAGGTGGCCCTTACCAGGGGTGTCACAGTTGTACCTGGGAATATCGGAGGTGTTCCTGGAATATCAGGCTGTACCTGGGAATGTCAGAGGTGTGCACCAGGGGTGTCGGAGGTGCCTGGGGTGTCTGGTGTGCCTGGGGAGATGTCAGGGTGTGCCTGGCAGTGTCAGAGGTGTGCCAGGGAGTAGTATCAGAGATGTTCCTGGGAGGGAGTGTCAGAGGTGTGCCTGGGAGTGTCAGGGGTGTGGGGTGTCGGAGGTATGCCTGGCAGTGTCAGCAGTGTACTAAGAGTGTCAGCGGTGTGCCTGGGAGTGTCAGAGGTATGCCTGGGAGTATCAAGGTGGCTAACTGGGGTGTCAGAGGTGTGCCTGGGGAGTGTCTGAGGTGTGCCACCTAGTGTCAGACGTGTACCTAGTGTCAGAGGTGATCCTGAGAGTGTCAGGGTGTGCCTGGGGTGTCAGAAGTGTGCCTGGGAGTGTCAGAGGTGCACCTGGGGAGTGTCTGGGTGTGCCTGGGGTGTGTGAGGTGTGCAAGTGTCTGAGGGTGTGCCTGTGTAAGTGTTGTACCTGGGGTGTCAGGGGTGTGCCTGGGAGTGCCAGAGGTGCCTGGGAGTGTCAGTGGTGTGCCTGGGAATGTCAGAGGTGTGCCTGGGGAGTGTCTGAGGGTGTACCTGGGGTGTATGAGGTGCACCTGGGGTGTCAGGTGTGTGCCATGGAGTGTCAGAGGTGCCTGGGAGTGTCAGAGGTGTGCCTGTGGTGTCAGAGATGTGCCAGGGGTGTCAGTGGAGTACCTGGGAGTGTCAGAGGTGTGCCTGGGAGTGTCAGAGGTGTGCCTGGGAGAGTCAGAGTGTGCCTGGGGAGTGTCAGGGGTGTACCTGGGGAGTGTCAGGGGTGTGAACTGGGGTGTCGGGAGGTGTGTCTGGGGTGTGAGAGTGTGCCTGGGGGTGTCTGGTGTGAGGTGTCGGGTATGCCTGGGGTGTCAGAGTGTGCATGGGAGTGTCAGTGGTGTGCCTGGGGAGTGTCTCAGGTGTGCCTGGGAGTGTCAGAGGTGTGCCTGGGAGTGTGAGAGGTGCACCTGGGAGTGTCAGCGGTGCACCTGGAGTGTCTGAGGTGTGCCTGGGAGTGTCTGAGGTGTGCCTGGAAGTGTCTGGGGTGTGCCTGGGGTGTCAAGAGTACCCTGGGAGTGTCAGAGGTGTGCCTGGGGTGTGGGGGTGCACCTGGGGTGTCAGCGGTTTGCCTGGGGGTGTCTGAGGTGTGCCTGGGGTGTCTGGGGTGTGCCTGGAAGTGTCTGGGGTGTGCCTGGGGTGTCAAGAGTGCCGGGGTGTCAGGGCGGTGACCTGGAGTGTCAGTGGTGCCTGGGCATGTCAGAAGTGTGCCTGGGGAGTGTCAGGGGTGTGCCAGAGGTATCAGAGGAGTGCCTGGGAGGTCAGGTGTGCCTGGGAGTGTTGGAGGTGTTCACAGTGTCGGAGGTGTACCTGGGGTGTCAGGGGTGTGCCTGGGGTGTCAGAGGTTTACGTGGGGTGTCAGATGTGTGTGCCTGGGAGTGTCAGAGGTGTGCCTGGGGTATCAGTGGAGTGCCTGGGAGTGTCAAATGTGTGCCTGGGGTGTCAGGGGTGTGCCATGGTCTGAGGGAGTGCCTGGGAGTGTCATGGGTGTGCCTGGGGAGTGTCGGAGGTGTGCCTGGGAGTGTCGGAGGTGTGCCTGGGGTGTCAGAGGTGTGCCTGGGATTATCGGAGGTGTGCAGGGGAGTGTCAGAGGTGTGCCTGGGGTATCCGGGTGTGCCAGGAGTGTCAGGGGTGTGCCTGGGGTGTCAGGGTGTAACTGGAAGTGACGGAGGTGTG